>NC_057804.1:584318098-584364482 GCF_018294505.1 Triticum aestivum
TCTTTGGGCCTCCCCCCCCCCCCCGCCGTGAGTCGAACAACCGGGTTCCGGTGTATGACGAGGAGTTAGGTCCTTCGAAAGAGCACATGGTACATAGGCCCTTTGAACGTTGAGCACGAGCGAAACACCCACTGGGCCGGCTGGCGAGCAGCTAGTCGTGCAACAACTTAGTGCTGTAGGGCCGGGTTGGCCAATACGGCAGACCCAACTTAGTGTTCCACAGCGTGTAGGTGATTTGGCTCATAGTTCTTTCTGGCCATCAGCCGAAACCGGTCTGTGGCACTAGGCGAAGTGGAGGGCCTAGGCTGCCTGGACATGCCAGGATGTGCTAAGGACAATGACGGGGTGTGACCAAGCCAGCCAGCCCCCGAGCCCCTAGGTTGAGCGGGTCAACCAGACGGTGGAGGTTTTTTATGAGAAAATTCACAAGGATCTGTGAAAACACAATAGCTTGGCAGGAGAAGGTAGCCCCTGAGTGTTGTTTGGGGGTACCATAGTTTTTCATAGGATTACAAAAGGCAGTGATACATACGTGCATATAGCTAACTGTAAAACGGGCAGAGTAGCTCTCCATTCCAGGGATGGCTTGTCTCTTTGCCGGCGGTATTTATTTTGTGCTTGTTCGTCTTGCGGGCGTCGATGAGGTAGTAGGCGTTGCAGTCACACAGGGCTTTGCTGACGATGAAGGGGCCCTCCCATGGACAGGCCAATTTGGGCTGGTCGGCTTGCTGCTGGACAAGCCAGAGGACGAGGTCTCCTTCACGGAATGTGAGGGGCTTGATCTTCTTGCTATGGTAGTGCCTCAGGCCTTGCTGATAGACGGCAGAACGGCTAAGGGCCAAGAGGCATGCTTCTTTGAGTAGGTCGACACCGTCTTCACGGGCTTCCTTGGCTTGGGCTTTGATGTACATTATGACTCGCGGCGAGTCGAACTCGATGTCGGTCGGGATGACGACTTCTGCTCCGTAGAAAAGGAAGAACGGGGTGAACATGTCTGACCGGTTTGGCATTGTGCGGAGACTCTAGAGGACGACCGGCAACTCATCAAGCCAGCTACCGGGTGAACGGACGAGGGGCCGTGGCTTGATGCCGGATAGGATGAGGCTGTTGGCCTGCTCGACCTGGCTATTAGACTGAGGATGGGCCACGGAGGCCAGGTGAAGCGGGATGCCGAAGAAGGAGCAGTATTGCGCCAGGAAGCCCTTGGCGAAGCTGGTGCCGTTATCTGTGATGATGTTGTGCGGGACGCTGTAGCACACCACGATGTCGTTGACTAACCGTACGGTTGTTGGCTGTCCAGCTTCTTGATCGGCCTCACCTCGATCCACTTGGTGAACTTGTCAACCCCACTAGCAAATGCGTCATGCCGCCCTGGGCGGTCTTGAAAGGTCCGACCATGTCGAGCCTCCAGACCGCGAAGGGCCAGGTGATCGGGATGGTTTGCAGGGCGACACTGGCTGATGGCTGCGCTTGCTAAAGCATTGGCATCCTTTGCACTTGAGGACAAATGGCTCGACGTATTTCAGGGTCGTGGGCCAGTAAAAACCACGGCATAAAGCCTTGGCCACCAGGGACCTGTAGGCGGCGTGGTGCCCACAGTCGACCTGATGGATGTCGAGGGGGATCTCTATACCCTTGTCCTATTCGACGCAGTGCTGGAAAACGCCTATCGTGCTGCACTTGACGAGCTCGTGGTTGATGATGCTGTAGGCGGACGCCCAGTGTTGCACTTGTCGGGCCTCAGTCTCGTCCATGGGGAGGACTCCGTCCTCCAGGAAAGCTAAGATCGATTGGGCCCATGATGGAGCCGTCACCATGGTGAAGACAGCCACCAAGACGTGTTCTGGGGCAGCAGCCCCTGAGCCGGAGGTGGCAACCTCCGGGTCAGGGATAACGGCGGCCGGGTTGAGCATGGCAGCCCCTGGGCCGGGACCAGCAGCCCCCAAGCCTGGATCAGCAGTCCCCGGGCCGGCTTCCGCAGCTCTCTGGGCCGGGTTGGGGAGGGGTGTCGGTGTCAAAACCGGCGGATCTTGGGTAGGGGGTCCCGAGCTGTGCGTCTAAGGTCGATGGTAATAGGAGGCGGGGGACACGATGTTTACCCAGGTTCGGGCCCTCTCTATGGAGGTAATACCCTACTTCATGCTTGATTGATCATGAAGAATATGAGTATTACAAGAGTTGATCTACCATGAGATCATAACGGCTAAAACCCTAGAAGTATATCTTGTATGATTATGATTCTGCCCTATGGACTAAACCCTCCGATTTATATAGACACCGGAGAGGGATAGGGTTGTACAAATTCGGTTATAGAAAAAGGAATCTACATATCCGAACGCCAAGCTTGCCTTCCATGCCAAGGAGAGTCCCATCAGGACACGGGACGAAGTCTTCTATCTTGTATCTTCATAGCCCATCAGTCCGGCCCATGTCAAATAGTCCGGATAGCCGAGGACGCCTTAATCCAGGACTCCCTCAGTAGCGCCTGAACCAGGCTTCAATGACGAGGTGTCCGGCGCGCAGATTGTCTTCGGCATTGCAAGGCGGGTTCCTCCTCCGAATACTCCAAAATAGTCTTCGAACACAAGAATCGTGTCCGTCTCTGCAAAACAAATTCCACACACAACCGTAGAGAGTATAATATTTCACGAGTCCAATCCGCTGACAACTTTTTGGTAGCGTGACATCATGTCGCCGCCCGACCATTATTCGAACCGTTTTTTAGTTGTCGCTCCATATTTCGAGATGCGGCTTCATTGGAACGTCTTGTCAAAGTAGAGATCATGTCCCCTTATTGCGGGATTCTCATAAATACGGGCATGGGTAACCCAACCATTCTATTGGCACGATTCCTTGGGAATAGGCACGTTTTAAGGGCTAAGAGGGGGCGTTTGATATTCATCGCCTTTATAAAGGGGCTAAGATTCATCTTTTTTCCTTTACGCCAAGCCTTCCCTCAACCTCTCCTACCTCAAGCTCTAGCACCCAAGGTTCAATTTAATCGCTCCACGCCTCCCAGTCATGTCCGGACCTAGCCCTCAAGGCCGGTGGGTGGCTTCCTCCGTCACAGGGGAGGATATCGCGAAGCTCCGGGAGGCAAGATACCTGACTACAGAAATCCTCCACAGGCTTCCTGCTCAAGGGCAGGTTATTCCTACTCCCAGATCCAATGAGAGGGTCATATTCATCTCCCACTTCCTCTGAGGGCTAGGGTTCGCTCTTCATCCCTTTGTTTGAGGGCTCATGTTCTATTCCGGGTTAGATTTTCATGATCTAGCTCTGGATTCCTTCCTTCACGTCTCGTCGTTCATTATCGTGTGTGAAGCCTTCCTCTGTATTCCCACACACTTCGGCTTGTGGCTCAAGACCTTTAATGTGAAGCCGAAGGTAGTAGACAGGAAACATGCGGAGTGTGGTGGTGCTGCGGTGAGCAAACTCGCCAATACTACTTGGCCAAAGCGCTCCTTCACATAAAATTCCGACATATGGTAGCGGGAGTAGTTATACATCACTGAACCCCGTGGTACCAGGTGGGCAGCTACACCTGCGTTCCGATCTAGCCCTCCGTTACAGCTTGCATCATGGATTAATAAGGGGTTGGATTGGGGATCCATCGATGAAGTACAAACGCTGCAAATCCGCATTCAGAGCCTCATTGAAAAGGACACCGGTATCATCAACGTAATCTAAGTAATGCTAGTCCAGCGGGTCCTACTGTGCCAGCGATAGCCTCTCCGCATGCGGGAGTTTAATCCGGAAGGACCATGAACCCTTCAGCACTTCTCCGGCACGACGCTCAGAGGAATTTGGAAATCATTCTTTGGGACACGAAAACAGTGGCCGGATACTATAGAGGACATCGGCCTTGACTGTAACCATCCGGATACCTCGGTAAGTACTCGACTCCCGAACACAGTTTAGTCAAATTCCTCATAACAATATATTGAGAAAACCATACTCGGCCAGGGCTGGATAAAGAAGGTGGAGAGAATTAGGTGTTTGGACCCTCTTCCCAAAGACTCAGTTGATCCGGTGTTAACAAGGATGCTGGCTTTGGCACCCTACCAAGTGTCGGCGAGGGAAGACAGGGAGGAGAGCAAGGAGGCCCCCATTCTAGAGGCACGCCAGGCACTTTGTCTGGGGAGATTGGAATTCCCTCTTCCAAAGATGGAAGGGAAGTAAAAACATGACATCCCTTCTCCTCATGGGAAGAAGAGGACCGCCTCCGTAGACTTGAAGATAAAGGCTTCTAAGTGGGGGAAGATATCCATGTCAGGGGGTTCTGGTTCGGGAGGTGACGTTGACACGTAGTCTCCCCGTAAAGATAGGCCCTTAGCTGAATCGTAAGTGAACAAGGGTGTTTTAGACATATCTCGTTCTTTCCTGGTTGTAAGGCCAACATTTAAAATATACGTTTGTAGTCCAGCATGCAGCCTTCCTCAAGAGTCCTCCTCCTCGGGGGATCTTCTTCCGGAGAAGATGGAGAGCGAGACATCTCCACAGATCTCACCGCCCGATAAGGCAGATGACGCTGAGGTGTCGTCCCGGAGGATCTCTCCTAACCAACAAGTGGTGCGAGGGACAGTGAAGACCGGGCCCGAAGGCAACACTTCGGTCGTCCAGGGTCCGGGGTGTGCGGCCCCTACAGGGACCAACAGTAAAGTCCCCGGACTATCCGATTTTCGAGGAAGGGTGCAATCTGCTCCGGATCCAGAGGCACCAGATACATTGGTGACACATTGCGACATGCGTCCGTCTCAAAGGAACATCATACCTTAATGGGTACAGTGATTGAGAGGGTTCTGTCCATGAAAAGCGGATTGAATGAAGCCTTTACACGCCTGCTAAGAGGCTTGGAGGTATGTAATGTAATTTTTTTAATTGTGTTATAAACGCAAAATGCGCCCTATGTATAGATAGTAGCCCCTGAGACTCTGGTTGGCGTCCAAAGGGGGGAGATAAGAGGATCAAGAAATACATGTCCAGGAAATGATCTGACTAATTAAAACACAGGTTGTTACATCCGTGGCGACTGCCCAAGCTACAGAGATTGCACATCTGAAGCAGAAAGTTCATGTGGCGGATGATGACATCATGCTTATGAACAGGCGGCTCGACGAGGCGCAAGGTGTGTCTTTGGGGCACTCAGTATATGCAAGTACTATGATATGATCATGACGCTAAGAAATGTATATGGAGATTTGCATAACTGCAGACAGTGCCTCCGCAGTTGAGACCCTTCAGGCTGAGCTTGCCCGAGCCAAGGAGCAGGCCAGGATGAGCAATGTGGCTGCTGAAAAGGCAGCTACTAAATTAAAGGCCGAACAGGCTGCTCGGCGCCAGTGCGAGGAGAGAATATCTACTATGGCACTTGAGCTAAAGGATGCCACTGGCTGATGCGACTTTCTCGAGAAAGATAACGAAACCCGAGCGGCCGATCTTGACAAAGCTTTACAAGAGGCGAGAGAAGCACGGTGTGAGTCTAGAGCGTCTCGGGAGGAGATCTGACAAGCTGGGGAGATCATGACTGGTAAGCCCTTTTTATTGCAAACTAAATTCATAGATCCGAAGTATGCCCCGCTTAATCAGATGTGAAGTTCTCCAGACACATTTTTGGACTTGCCAAAGAGTGTCTCCGATGCGACGCAGTTTTTCCAAGCGCAAGAAGGACATGCGACGGAAAAGCTTTTCTGGTTGCAATTCAGCATGCCAAAGCGTCCATTGTTGCTGAACGAACAGATGGCCCTGTGGGACGAGCTCCACAAGCTATTCAGATCTGCCATGAAGGATGTTGTAGCCCGGCTGTGGCCGACTGAGCGAATTCCGAATAGTTATTTCGGTTTGTTCCGGAGACTTGTTGATGTGGTGCCGTGTATCGACACTGTGAAGCGGTCAACGTGCATAGAAGGTGCACGGATGGCCTTTTCCCGTGTCAATACATACTAGACAAAGATGAAGGCCAGCGACATTGCAGCGAAAAGTCCACCCGATGGCAAGGACCATCACACGCTAGAGCATTATTTTGAGGATGTCCTAGAGGATGCCCGCTTGATAGAGGGTCAGTGCTCGAAAGATATAATGTTCGAGTGAGGTGGTTCTAAATTGTAAAAAACAATATTATGATATATTTAAGGCTATGTTTTTATACTTTTGCCTAAAATGTTTTTGGTGCCTCCTGTGCGGCCGTTTTTTGTATAATCTGAAAGTTTGCCAGTCATCGCCTTCTTCCCCCTCGCATATAATGCGGGGGTGTTCGGAAAAGCACCTGATCACTCTTGACCCAACGTCTTGGTCCATTAAGGAGGTGTCAATGCGGCAAACCAGGCAATCGTACTAATAGGGCTTTAACACTTTCACTTAGCCATATGAGTTTTACGGTGGGTCTACGATATAGCCCCTGGTGTGTACGCGGTTATCCGAATACGGTGCATAGACATACGTGACCAGAAGAACGGTCCTTCGTGTAATACGGAAGGAATCGCGAAGATTCCGGTGAGTCATCTAATGGTTGACCAGCTCTCGCTGCATCATGACAGCCAGTTTTTGAATTTCTCTACTGAGGTGCTCATCCAGACGAACTAGGACACAATCACAATAGTTCTCCCTTTACTACCCTAGCCGATAGAGCGGAACGTAAGGTAGTAAGCACAGGAGCCGGGCAACCCAACTACTGACCAAAGACATGATTCAGAGATGATGCATATAAGGCCGAACTCGTAATGCCAAACACTCCCTATAGGTGTTTGGACTTTTCAATATATATTAGGCCGAATGCAGCCCCTGGTAATTGACCCTGGTGTCAAGGCACGTGTGGCAATCTGACATGGGGAGAGAATGCAAGTGGTGAGAGAATAAAACTCCAAACACAATATGAACCAAGCTACTTCTATAATATCCACTTTTAGTACGGCAAGCCGTGTACTTACAGATAATGCCGATAGCTTCCTTGGACATTTTACATGCCATAAAGGTATAAAACAAAAAGAGATCAAAGGTTTACACAGGGTCTTGATCTAAAAAGAAACCTTAGTGCGGGGCCTTGCTCCACGTCTGTGCCATTTTCTCCTTTGTGGTGTGTCCTTGAGGGGGGAGTGTGATAGCCATGTGTAAAAAACAAAAAACCTGGAAATAAGAATCCAGTGTGGTGGTAAAAAAAGATGGTTCCTTGAAAGGTAACTTTAGAGTCCAGATAGGGTCGAGCCGAACTATGGACTATTTGTATGCAGTGTGCCCCCAGCGCCGCCCAAGGAATTTTAAGGGTATACCTATGTACACGAGACACGTATGCTATCACCTTATGGGGTAGTCGATGGGGGTGTAACTGCTAATTGAGCTCAGTTTCATCTGAGCTGCCGCACTGCGGAGTATGCCGAACACGTTTAGCTATGTCCGCGCTCTTAACGACCGATGAGCTGTTGGCTTGAATAGGCCGTTTTGGACTTCGGCTGCTAGGGCCGCAGTGTCCTCCTCCGTGCGAAGAGAGCGCTCCATATTTCCATTGGCCGTAATGACGCCCTATGGTCCAGGCATTTTGAGCTTTAAATAAGCATAATGCAGGACTGCATTGAAGCGGCCGAAGGACATTTTTCCGAGTAGTGCATGATAGCCACTTCAGAACGGAGCTATGTCGAAGACTAGCTCTTCGTTTCGAAAGTTATTGGGAGAGCCGAATACGACCTCCAATGTTAAAGAGCCCGTGCAGCGGGCTTCTACGCCCGGTATAACTCCTTTGAAGGTCGTGCTGCTTGGCTTGATTCTTGACGGGTCTATCCCCATCTTGCAGACAGTGTCCTGATATATCAGATTGAGACTGCTGGCGCCGTCCATAAGGACTCGAGTGAGATGGTATCCGTCGGTTATTGGGTCGAGCACTAGGGCGGCCAAACCCCCGTGATGGATACTAGTTAGATGATCCCTGCAATCAAAGGTGATCGGACGGGCCGACCATGGGTTGAATTTGGGGGCAATAGGCTCAATGGCATAGACATCTCGGAGTGCGCGTTTGTGCTCCCTCTTTGGGATATGAGTGACATAGATCCCCCCCCCCATGTTTGGCTGGCGAGATTCATCCTCATCTTTGCTCTGAGGTCCCTTCCCCTTGTGTTCGGCGGTGAGCTTGCTGGCCTGCTTGAAGACCCAACAACTGTGGTTGGTATGGTTCGCAGGTTTAGCGGGGTTGCCATGGATTTGGCAGGGTCTGTCTAATATTTTGTCCAGGCTGGATGGACCATCTTTGTTGCATTTAAATGGCTTCTTCCATTGACCGGGTCTGGGGCCACTAAATCCGGCGTTTACCGCTGTATCATCTAGGCTTCCATCATTGTTTCAACGTTTGCTTTTGTTACATCGTGGCTTTCCATTGCCATCCCTAACTTTGGATGTGCCACGCTCGCTGGTGCTGCTACGGGCTAACCAGTTGTCCTCGCTCGCGCAAAAACAGTTCATGAGTGTAGTTAGGGCTGCCATTGTCCTTGGTTGTTCCTGGCCGAGGTGTCTAGCTAGCCATTCATCCCGGACACTGTGCTTGAAGGCCGCTAAGGCTTTGGCGTCCGGGCAATCAACGATTTGGTTCTTCTTAGTGAGAAACCGATTCCAAAGCTTACGAGCTGATTCCCCGGGTTGTTGGATTATGTGACTTAGATCGTCAGCATCTAGGGGGCTGAACAGAGGTCCCTTGAAAATTGGCCCGAAAAGCGTCCTCAAGTTCTTCCCAACTTCCAATGGAATTTTCTGTGAAGCACAGGGGGTGTGCGTCACCCCTGTATTTGGCTGTGTCGTGGCGTGGGTTCGACGGTTGTAATGTTATGTATCGGCTCCGAACTGGTATATGACCGGCATATTTGGCTTGATAACCACAATCCCATGTGGGGGCACGGTCCCTAGATCCGTAGATGGATCTGGCCTTACCAGCCTTTTTGTCCAGGTCCTCATGTAGATCGTGTTTATGGTCCTGAGCCGCGGCCTCCCTTCCTTTACAGGGAGGGCTGTGGGCTTGTGTACGGCATTGCTAGACACTCTGTCTCGTCCACGAGGTGGTCAGTCCGACTTGTCGGCAGTATTGTTCTTCGGCAGTATAGGCGCAATAGCCTCGTCATCAAATTCGGGCAGCAGTTTACGCTTAGGATAGCCCTTTGTTTGGGGATTACAGCCATATTTTTCCTCGGCGTCTAGCACTTCGTTCCATCTGTCATTGAGCGTATCCTGTGCGGCTTTGAGCCGCTGCTTCTGCTTCTTCAGGCTCCTGGCGGTGGCGATAAGCCTTCGATGGAGGTGTTCTTGTTCTAAGGGTTCTTCTGGGACGACAAATTCGTGGTCACCCAGGCTGATCTCCTCTTCGGAGACAGGTTTATAATTGCTATCTTCGGCATCGCTGTGGTCAGACAACGGCCCTGGACTGTGTTTGCTGTCCTCTCGCTCGTCTTGCTCCAACGCTGGATCTGCGGGGTCCTTAGCTTGGTCCAGATTATCACCGTCTTTAGTGACAATGTTGCTATCTTTCCCTTTGCCAGATCAAGATCGGCACTTCTCACGCCGATGCTTGGGAGGTTCATCGACAGGCTTATCATTATCGCCGTCAGCGTCCTTCTCTTTAAGTGTGTCCACCATATATACATCATATGAGGATGTAGCCGCCCACCACCCTATGAGCGGTGGTTTTTGTGCCTGCTCCTCTCCTGCATCGTCGTCCACACTGTCGATGTCTTCGGAGCCATAATCGAGCATGTTGGTTAAGTCTTTGACACTGGCTATGAAGTGGGTGGTGGGTGGGAAGCGAAATTCTCTGTCATCAGCTTCCAATTCAAGCCGGATATAGTTTGGTTGTGAGTTCCGTGACAAGGAGAGGGCTTTTAATGAGTTTAGCACATTGCCTAAAGGTGAGTGCCGTAGATGTCCGCGGAGCTAAACTCAATGATCGGCGCCTGATCAAGTTTGATGAGTGCGGATGCACGCGGTTCAGAACCTATGGCCGGAGACGAATCCGAGGTTCCGTTGACACAGGCCCCGCTCGAGGTTGGATCTATGTGTGGCTCTAACACCGCTGAGTCCGCGGCTTCCGCAACGGAGTTGAGCTTCCCGTCCTCGAACAGTGCAATCTGCCCCGGATCTAGGGCCAGAGCAGTTACAGGCACTATTTCCCAGGCACGGTCTATTGACAAATTTAGGTCATGTTCATCATGGTGGCAGGGAGCGGCTGTCATGGGCTCGAATCCGACGAAGATCAAGTCTCCGCGGATATCGACAACCTAATTCAAGATTCCAAATCTGACCTGATGGCTAGGGGTGTAGCTATCGATCTGCTCTAGATGGACAAGCGAGTTGGCCCGCAGTGCGAAGCCACCGAATACAAAGATCTGTCCAGGGAGGAAAATCTCCCCCTGGACTGTATTTTTGTAGACGATTGATGGAGCCGTCAGACATTTTGGTGACGACGCAGTGGAACTCTCAATGAAAGCACCAATGTCGGTGTCAAAACTGACGGATCTCGGGTACGGGGTCCCAAACTGCGCGTCTAAGGTCGATGGTAACAGGAGGCGGGGGACAGGATGTTTACCCAGGTTCGGGCCCTCTCTATGTAGGTAATACCCTACTTCCTGCTTGATTGATCTTGATGAATATGAGTATTACAAGAGTTGATCTACCACGAGATCGTAATGGCTAAAACCCTATAAGTCTAGCCTGTATGATTATGATTCTGCCCTAAGGACTAAACCCTCCAGTTTATATAGACATTGGAGGGGGCTAGGGTTGTACAATGTCAGTTACAGAGAAAGGAATCTACATATCCGAACACCAAGATTGCCTTCCACGCCAAGGAGAGTCCCATCCGTGCACGGGACAAAGTCTTCTGTCTTGTATCTTCATAGCCCATCAGTCCAGCCCATGTCATATAGTCCGGACAGCCGAGGACCCCTTAATCCAGGACTCCCTCAAGGGGCACCGCAGGGTCGTCCAGGATGAAGATTGACTCGGAATCCGGAAATGACTTGACAGACGGCTTGCACAAGTGCTCGAGGGAGACGTCAGATGGTATGGCTTGCCAGGACGAGCCAATCTTGGCTAGCGTGTTGGTGGCTTCATTTACAGCGTGTAGGACGTGGAGGAACTCATAGCCATCGAAGGTGTCGGAGAGCTGCTGAACCAGGAAACGGTAGCTTGCCATGTTGGCGTCTCGGGTAACACACTCGCCGGAGCACCACTGCACTACCCGGTCCGAGTCGCTGAAGCATAGGATGCGTCAGATGCTGAGTTACTTGGCAAACCGGATGCCATGCACAAGGGCTTCGTACTCGGTGACATTGTTGGAGGCGGTGAAGTGGATCTGGAGCACGTATCAAAGTCGGTCGCCCTTCGGGGAAGACAACACGATGCCGGTTTCCAAGCCAGAGCGCATCTTGGAGCCATCGAAGTGCATGCGGCAATGCATCAAATCCGGTGGCGGCGGCAGGTACTGGGTCTCAGTCCAGCCGATGAGGAAGTTGGCCTGGGGCTGGGACTTGATCGTGGTGCGGGGCTCATAGTGGATGGTGTGGACGGCCAGCTCGATGGTCCACTTGGCGAGCCGGCCAGAGGCATACCAGCAGCCCATGATCTCGCTGATGGGGGCCGTGCTGATCACGGTGATCTCATGCTCTTGGAAGTACTGCTTCAGCTTCTTGGCGGTAAAGTACGTGCCGTAACACATCTTCTAGTAGTGTGGGTAGTTCTGCTTGGAGGCGGAAAGCACCTCTCTTAGGTAGTAGACCGGGTGTTGGACAGACTAGATCTTGCCCTTCTGTGGTCGCTCGACAACCAACACCGTGTTAACCGACCGTGAGGTGGTGGCCATGTATATCAACAACAGCTCCTTGTCAGCCAGCGAGGCCAGGACGGGTGTGGTGGAGAGCATGCGCTTGAGATCCCGACATGCTTCATCTGCCTGGTCGTTCCACTCGAACGGCGATGTCTTCTTCATTAGCTGATACAGGTGCAAGGCCCTCTCGCCCAGCCGGCTGAGAAACCGGCTGACCGAGGCCAAACAGCCGATGAATTTCTGGAAATCGTGCAGATGAGACGGCTTGCGCATGTGCTCGATGGCCTTGATTTTCTCCAGGTTTGCCTCAATGCCGCGCTCAGAGACGAGGAAGCCGAGCAACTTCCCGGTGGACACGCCAAAAAAACACTTTTCCGGGTTGAGCTTGATCTGGTACTCGCGCAGATTGGCAAAGGTCTCCCTCAGGTCATCAAGGAGTGAAGGTGCTGCTTGGTCTTCACCACGATGTCGTCCATGTAGATGTGGATGTTGCAGCCGAGTTGCATCAGCAGGCATTTCTGCATGCAACACTGGAAGGTGGCGCCGGCATTTTTCAAGCCAAACGACATTGTGATATAGCAGTATGCCCTGAAGGGCGTGATGAAGGACGTCTTCAGGGCGTCGGCCGGGTCCATCTTGATCTGATGATAGCCGTAGTAAGCATCTAGGAAGGACAGGAGCTCATAGTTGGCGATGGAGTCGGTGAGTTTGTCGATTCGCGGGAGGGTGAAAGGATCCTTGGGACAGGCCTTGTTCAAGCTGGTGTAGTCTACGCACATGCGCCAGGTGTTCTTCAGAACGAGGACTAGGTTGGCTAGCCACTCGGGGTGAAACACTTCCATGATGAATACGGCCACGAGTAGCTTGGCGACCTCTTCACCTATGGTTCTCCTCTTCTCTTTTGAAAAGCGATGTAGGGGTTGAGGGATAGGCTTGGCATCCTTGCGGATGTGAAGTTTGCGCTCGGCGTACTCCCTCGGGATTCCCGGCATGTCCTTTGGGGTCCATTCAAAGATATCCCGATTCTCATGGAGGAAGTCGACGAACTCGCCTTCCTATTTGCTATTGAGGCGGGTGCCCGCGACGACGTACTTGCTCCAACTGGGGTCTTCCGGGTTCAGATTGACCTTCTTGGTCTCCTTGGACGGCTAGAATTAGGCCTCGCTAGCTGGCTCCTTGGCTGAAGCCGGCATGGCTGTCGTCTCGTTGGCCAATGGGACGATCTAATCGAGCTGGCGCCGCTCCTCGGTTATGACCAGTGACTCGGCAAGTTTGGTGCCGGCTCTAGGGACTTGCGGTAGTCGTCGGCAACGGTGATAAGGCCCTTGGGACCTGGCAGCTTCATCTTCAGGTAGCGCATAGTGGGGGACCGCCATAAACTTGGCAAGCATGGGATGGCCCAGCAAGGCTTGGTACGTGCTGGACAAGTCCACCACCACAAACCAGATTGGTTCGCGCCGGAAATGGTAGCTTGTGCCTAAGAGGACGTCAAGCCGGATCCGGCCGATGGGGGACCAGGAGAGACCCGGCTTGATGCCATGGAAGACCTTTCAGGACGGCTCCAGGTCCTTGGCCTTAAGGCCGAGCTTGGTCATGTGTCGCGGTAGAGGATGTTGATGCTGCTGTAGCAATCCATGAGAACCCGCAAAAACTTGCAGGTGTGCCGGCTTGCGACTATGGTGGTGTCGAGGATGAGGGCATGGCCACCCGGGTTTGGCTTGACGACCGGGTGGTTATCCCGGCTCCAGCTGACCAGGCGCTCCGACCAGTGCATGTATTCCGGCCTGGCCGGAATGACGGTATTCACCTCCTGTCTGTATAGGTGCTCGCTACGCTTGTCGTCGCCGAGGCTGGTGAAGACGACGTATCTCGCGTTTTGGTTGGGGAAGACATCAATGCACACTGCGCCATTTGCTAGGGGTAGGGGAGGAGGAGGCGGAGCCTGGTGCCCACGCCTGTAGCCAGAGCCGGAGGCGGCAGGATGTCGCCTCTCATGATGCGCTTGCTGATGGCGCACTGCCGGAGCGTGTGCTTCGACGGCCTCGCGCCGCTGTGGTGCTTGTAGGGAGCGTCGAGCATCTCCTCGAAGCTCATGGCGGGTTGCCATGCCGTCTAGCCGGTTTGCCGGCGCTTGCCGGCCGGCTCAGGCGCGGGCGCCTGCTTGGTGGTCGCGACGAGGCAGTTGTCGCAATGGGGGGCATGCTCGTCGGCCCTGCGCTTGTCGTTCTGTTGGTTGTTCCACTAGCGGCTATTCTCGCCAGCTGGCTTGGGAGGCGGTGCCGGCTTCGCCTTATCGGCTTCGTCCAGCACCACCTAGATCTTCATGGCGGAGTCGGCGTTGGCGTACTTTTCCACCGTGACCATGAGCGCGGCCATGGTTTTTGGCTTGGATCGCAGGAGCTTGTGCTTGAGGAGGGTGCCATCCCGACAACTGCTAGTGAAGTATTGGATGGCCTGGACCTCGTGGATGCCCTTGTAGCTATTCCGGAGCTCGGTCCAGCATGCAAGGTACTCGCGGTCGGTTTCGCCGGCCACTACACGCACATGGAGAGCTGACTAGGGCGGCCGAGACGCTTGTAGGTGCTGGTGAAGTTGCGGACGAAGGCGTGCTCGAAGTTGACCCACGCGTTGATGCTGCCAGCTGATGTCTACTACACAACCTTCTTCTTGTAGACGTTGTTGGGCCTGCAAGTGCACAGGTTTGTAGGACAGTAGCAAATTTCCCTCAAGTGGATGACCTAAGGTTTATCAATCCATAGGAGGCGTAGGATGAAGATGGTCTCTCTCAAACAACCCTGCAACCAAATAACAAAGAGTCTCTTGTGTCCCCAACACACCCAATACAATGGTAAATTGTATAGGTGCACTAGTTCGGCGAAGAGATGGTGATACAAGTGCAAAATAGATAATAGATAAAGGTATTTGTAATCTGAAATAATAAAAACAGCAAGGTAACAAGCGATAAAAGTGCGCGTAAACGTTATTGCAATGATAGGAAACAAGGCCTAGGGTTCATACTTTCACTAGTGCAAGTTCTCTCAACAATAATAACATAGATAGATCATATAACAAGCCCTCAACATGCAACAAAGAGTCACTCCAAAGCCACTAATAGCGGAGAACAAACGTAGAGATTATGGTAGGGTACGAAACCACCTCAAAGTTATTCTTTTGGATAGATCTATAAAAGAGTTCGTACTAGAATAACACCTTAAGACACAAATCAACCAAAACCCTAATGTCACCTAGATACTCCATTGTCACCTCAAGTATCCGTGGGCATGATTATACGATATGCATCACACAATCTCAGATTCATCCAACCAACATAAAAGTACTTCAAAGAGTGCCCCAAAGCTACTACCGGAGAGTCAAGAACGTGTGCCAACCCCTATGCATAGGTTCCAATGTCACGAAACCCGCAAGTTGATCACCAAAATATACATCAAGTGGCACATGATATCCTAGTGTCACCACAAATAATCACGGCAAGACATACATCAAGTGTTCTCATAAAAGACTCAATCCGATAAGATAACTTCAAAGGGGAAACTCAATTCATCACAAGAGAGTAGAGGGGGAGAAACATCATAAGATCTAACTACAATAGCAAAGCTCGGGATACATCAAGATCATGCCATAGAGGGAACACAAGAGAGAACACGAGAGAGAGAGAGAGATCAAACACATAGCTACTGGTACATACCCTCAGGCCCGAGGGTGAACTACTCCCTCCTCGTCATGGATAGCGCCGGGATGATGAAGATGGCCACCAGTGATGGGTTCCCCCTCCGGCAGGGTGCCGGAAAGGGCTCCCGAGAGGTTTTTGGTAGCTACAAAGGCTTGCAGTGGCGGAACTCCCGATCTATCTTCTGTTCTAGAAGTTTTACGATACGTAGGTATATATGGGTGCAGGGAGTACGTCGGTGGAGCTACGGGGGGCCCACGAGGTAGAGGGGTGCGCCCAGGGGGGGCCCCCCACCCTTGTGGCCAGCTCCCGTATCTTCTGACATAGAGTCCAAGTCTATCCGATGGCTTTCCTTCCAAAAATAACTTCTCCAGTTGATTTCGTTCCGTTTTGACTTCGTCTGATATTCCTTTTCCTCGAAACACTGAAATAGGCATAAAACAGCAAATCTGGGTTGGGTCTCCGGTTAATAGGTTAGTCCCAAAAATAATATAAAAGTGGATAATAAAGCCTAATATTGCCTAAAATAGTAGATAAAGTAGCATGGAGCAATCAAAAATTATAGATACGTTGGAGACGTATCAAGCATCCCCAAGCTTAATTCTTGCTCGTCCTTGAGTAGGTAAATGATAAAAAATAATTTTTGATGCGGAGTGATACTTTGGCATAATTTCAATGTAAATCTTCTTAATTGTGGTATGAATATTCAGATCCGAAAGATTCAAGACAAAAGTTCATATTGACATAAAAATAATAATACTTCAAGCATACTAACTAAGCAATTATGTCTTCTCAAAATAACATGGCAAAAGAAAGTTCATCACTACAAAATCATATAGTTAGGCTATGCTTCATTTTTGTTACACAAAGATGTTCCCAACTTCTATACCCCCGATGACAAGCCAAGCAATTGTTTCATACTTAAATAATCTCAAACTTTTTCAACATTCACGCAATACATGAGCGTGAGCCATGGATATAGCACTATGGGTGGAATAGAATATGATGATGGGGATTGTGTGGAGAAGACAAAAAAGGAGAAAGTCTCACATTGACGAGGATAATCAACAGGCTATGGAGATGCGCATCAATTGATGTCAACATGAGGAGTAGGGATTACCATGCAATGGATGCACTAGAGCTATGAATGCTCAACAAAAGAAAACTAGTGGGTGTGCATCCAACTTGCTTGCTCATGAAGACCTAGGGCATTTGAGGAAGCCCATCGTAGGAATATACAAGCCAAGTTCTATAATGAAAAATTCCCACTAGTATAAAAAGACAACTTATGAGACTCACTACATGAAGAACAAGGTGCTACTTTGAAGCACAATATATGAGACTCACTACATGAAGAACAAGGTGCTACTTTGAAGCACAAGTCTGGAAAAAGAGATAGTAGCATTGGCATTTTTTCTTTTTTTTTCTTTTTTTGGGCCTTTCCTTTTTTTTCTTTTGGCCTTTCTTTTTTTATTTTTTTATTTGGGCAATGCTCTAATAACGATGATCATCACACTTCTATTGATTACAACATAAGGATTACAACTCGAAACTTAGAACAAGATATGACTCTATATGAATGCCTCCGGCGGTGTACCGGGATGATGCAATGAATCAAGAGTGACGTGTATGAAAAATAATGCATGGTGGCTTTGCCACAAATACGATGTCAACTACATGATCATGCAATATATCTCGGAATGGATATGGAAATGCCATGATAGGTAGGTATGGTGGCTGTTTTGAGGAAGATATTAGGAGGTTTATGTGTGATAGAGCGTATCATATCACGGGGTTTGGATGCACCGGCGAAGTTTGCACCAACTATCAAGGTGAGAAAGGGCAATGCACGGTACCAAAGAGGCTAGCAAAGGCGGAAAGGTGAGAGTGCGTATAATCCATGGACTCAACATTAGTCAAAAGAACTCATATACTTATTGTAAAAATTTAGAAGTCATCAAAAATCAAGTACTACGCGCATGCTCCTAGGGGGATAGATTGGTAGGAAAAGACCATCGCTCATCCCCGACCGCCACTCATAAGGATGCACAAGCCAGGTACACTTCATGTTTCAAATTTGTTACACAACTTTAACCATACGTGCATGCTACGGGATTTGCTAACTTCAACACAAGCATTCTCAAATTCATAATCACCCAAATAGCATGACTTTGATATTATCACCTCCATATCTCAAAACAATTATCAAGCATCAAACTTATCTTAGTATTCAATTCACTCAAAAGAAAGTTTCACATATCTTGAATACCAAGTATATTAATATTAAGCAAATTACCATGCTATTAACGACTCTCAAAATAATCTAAGTGAAGCATGAGAAATCAATAGTTTCTTTAAAACAAATCCACCACCGTGCTCTAAAAGATCTAAGTGAAGCACTAGAGCAAAAATTATCACGCTCAAAAGATATAAGTGAAGCACTATGAGCAATAACAAAAACTACTCCGAAAGATATAAATGAAGATCAATGAGTAGTCGAATAATTATGCAACTATGCAAAGACTCTCCCATTAAAGGATTTCAGATCTTGATACTTTATTCAAACAGCAAGAAAAGCTAAAGAAAACTACATTGCAAGGATGGCACAACTCATGTGAAGAAGCAAAAACTTAGGATCAACCGATACTAACCGATAGTTGTTGAAGAAGAAAGGTGGGATGCCTACCAGGGCATCCCCAAGCTTAGATGCTTGAGACTTCTTGAAATATTATCTTGTGGTGCCTTTGCCATCCCCAAGCTTGAACTTTTGTGTCTCCTTAATTCCTCTCATATCATGGTTTCTCTTTTTTATCAAAAGCTTCATTCACAACAAACTCAACAAGAACTCGTGAGATAGGTTACTATAAACCAATGCAAAACCTTATCATTTCCTACTGTAAAAAATCACTAAAATTATTATTCAACATTGCATACTAAATTCCTCTGCATATTTAATACTCCTATCATCAAATAGAATCATTAAACAAGCAAACATACGCAAACAATGCAACCATAACAGCAATCTGCCAAAACAGTACAGTCTGTAAAGAATGCAAGAGTATCAATACTTCCCTGACTCCAAAAATTATGAAATACAATTCCCACTGTAATAAATTTATCAGGGCTTAATATGCAGAAAGATTCAATCTAATACCATTCTCTGAGTTTTCTAGGGAATTTTTGCAACAGTGGTAAACTTTCTGTTTTCGAACAGCAACAAGTAAAGTAGCAAAATAAGCATGGCAAAGGCTATCCTTGACTTTTTTATTGAAATTAAAGATGCAAAACATTATTCTAACTAACAGAAAGAAAAAACTAACAAAATAAAATGACGCTCCAAGCAAAACACATATCATGTGGCGAATAAAAATATAGCTCCAAGTAAAGTTACCGATGAACGAAGACGAAAGAGGGGGTGCCTTCCGGGGCATCCCCATGCTTAGGCTCTTGGTTGTC
Source organism: Triticum aestivum (assembly GCF_018294505.1). Classification (NCBI taxonomy): domain Eukaryota; kingdom Viridiplantae; phylum Streptophyta; class Magnoliopsida; order Poales; family Poaceae; genus Triticum; species Triticum aestivum. Next base: position 584,337,034 of record NC_057804.1, read on the forward strand.
CTTGGATATTACCTTGGGGTGCCTTGGGCATCCCCAAGCTTAGGCTCTTGCCACTCCTTATTCTATATTCCAACAAATCTTTACCCAAAACTTGAAAACTTCAACCACACAAAACTCAAAACAAAACTCGTAAGCTCCGTTAGTATAAGAAAATAAAACCACCACTTAGTTACTGTAATGTACTCATTCTAAATTCATATTGGTGTAATATCTACTGTATTCTAACTTCTGTATGGTTCATACCACTTAATACTAGCCATAGATGCATCAAAATAAGCAAATAACACATAGAAAACAGAATCTGTAAAAAACAGAACAGTCTGTAGTAATCTGTATAAAACGTATACTTCTGGAACCCCAAAAATTATGAAATAAATTACTGAACCTGTGAAATTTGTCTATTAATCATCTGCAAAAAGAATCAACCTAAAATCACTCTCCAGTAAAATAAGGCAGCTATTCTCGTGAGCGCTAAAGTTTCTGTTTTTCACAGCAAGATCATATAAACTTCACCCAAGTCTTCCCAAAGGTTCTACTCGGCACTTTATTGAAACAAAAGCTATAAAACATGATTAATACAGTAGCATAATCATGTGTACACACAAAAACAGTAAGGATAAATATTGGGTTGTCTCCCAACAAGCGCTTTTCTTTAATGCCTTTTTAGCTAGGCATGATGATGACAATGATGCTCAGATAAAAGATAAGAATTGAAACATAAAGAGAGCATCATGAAGCATATGACTAGCACATTTAAGCCTAACCAACTTCCTATGCATAGGGATTTTGTGAGCAAAAAACTTATGGGAACAATAATCAACTAGCATTGGAAGGTAAAACAAGCATAGCTTCAAAAATTGAAGCACATAGAGAGGAAACTTGATATTATTGCGATTCCTACAAGCGTAAGTTCCTCCCTCATAATAATTTTCAGTAGCATCATGAATGAATTCAACAATATAACCAGCACCAAAAGCATTCTTTTCATGATCTACAAGCATAGAAAATTTAGTACTCTCCACATAAGCAAATTTCTTCTCATGAATAGTAGTGGGAGCATCATAAGAGACTTGAACACTAAAAATTGTTTCCACATTAAAAGAGTAATGTTCAGAAAAAGGGTAATCATAATCATGACAAGTTTTATAAATATAATCATCACTACTTTTTATAGCATAAGTTTCATCACAATAATCATCATAAGTAGCAACTTCGTTCTCATCATAATCGATTGAAACCTCTCCCAAGATAGTGGAATCACTAAATAAAGTTGACACTCTTCCAAATCCACTTTCATGTTCATCACAATAAGATTCAACATCCTCCAAAATAGTGGGATCACTACTTCCTAAAGTTGACACTCTTCCGAGCCCACTTTCATCAATATAATCATCATAGGTAGGAGACATGCTATCATCATAACAACTTTGCATATCAAAACTTGGGATGCTAAAAATATCATCTTCACTAAACGTAGCATCCCCAAGTTTGGGACAAACATTAATTTCAGCAAATAAATTCTCAAATATTTCATCCTCATCAAACATAGCTTCCCCAAGCTTGGGCTCTTTCATATCATAAGCATAATCACACTCATCTTTAAAAATATGGATAACACCAATAGTAAAGCAATTATCATCATCACAATGAGTAGTAGGAGCAACATCATTTCGGAGGGATACCTTTCTACCTTTGTTTCTCCTTCTTTTCTTTTTCTTCTCCAAATTATGTGTAGGTTCAACCTTCTTCTTTGAGCTCCTCCTCGTTACCTGATTCATCATGAGAAATAATAGGAGGATATTGGGAAGTCTCTTCCCTGTCATTAGTATTCTCATCATCTTCCATTTGCTTTCTTTTCTTTAGGTAATTGGCAATATAAGGATTTTCAATGCAATTCTCCGCACAATACATATAAATTGTCTCTAGATCAAAATCAAGAATTTTATCAAGATTAAATTTTGGAATATCCTGAGTTATACATTTCATTTCTTCATAACCCAAAAGAAGGCTAAGTTCTTTATGATGTTCAAGGGTAATCAAATTATCACAATATTTGGACATGACTTGATCATGAAACACATAGCATTGGAGCTTTAAATGGCCATGTTCATTGCAAAGTTCACAAGGAGCGCGAAAAATATTGAATCTTTCAGCACATTCATCTAGTTCTTCTTGCAACAATTTGGTTTCTAAGTACTTATGCCTCTGCAATAAATATCTTCTCTATTTGGTGTGTTCATGAACATGCACTCCAAAAAAATTGACATGCTTATAGGAGGCATTTTCATCATAAGTAGTGCAATCATCATTAGCATCATGGATATTCAAAGAATTCGTACTAACAACATTGCAATCATGCTCATCATTCAAAGATTTAGTGCCAAAAATTCTATGTAATTCTTCTTCTAGCACTTGAGCACAATTTTCCTTTCCATCATACTCACGAAAGATATTAAAAAGGTGAAGCGTATGAGACAAACTTAATTCCATTTTTTTGGTAGTTTTCTTTTATAAACTAAACTAGTGATAAAACAAGAAACAAAAAGATTTGATTGCAAGATCTAAAGATATACCTTCAAGTGCTAACCTCCCCGGCAACGGCGCCAGAAAAGAGCTTGATGTCTACTACACAACCTTCTTCTTGTAGACGTTGTTGGGCCTACAAGTGCACAGGTTTGTAGGACAGTAGCAAATTTCCCTCAAGTGGGTGACCTAAGGTTTATCAATCCATAGGAGGCGTAGGATGAAGATGGTCTCTCTCAAACAACACTGCAACCAAATAACAAAGAGTCTCTTGTGTCCCCAACACACCCAATACAATGGTAAATTGTATAGGTGCACTAGTTCGGCGAAGAGATGGAGATACAAATGCAAAATAGATAATAGATAAAGGTGTTTGTAATCTGAAATAATAAAAATAGCAAGGTAACAAGCGATAAAATTGAGCGTAAATGGTATTGCAATGATAGGAAACAAGGCCTAGGTTTCATATTTTCACTAGTGCAAGTTCTCTTAACAATAATAACATAGATAGATCATATAACAAGCCCTCAACATGCAACAAAGAGTCACTCCAAAGCCACTAATAGCGGAGAACAAACATAGATATTATGGTAGGGTACGAAACCACCTCAAAGTTATTCTTTCGGATCGATCTATAAAAGAGTTCGTACTAGAATAACACCTTAAGACACAAATCAACCAAAACCCTAATGTCACCTAGATAATCCATTGTCACCTCAAGTATCCGTGGGCATGATTATACGATATGCATCACACAATCTCATACTCATCCAACCAACATAAAAGTACTTCAAAGAGTGCCCCAAAGCTACTACCGGAGAGTCAAGAACGTGTGCCAACCCCTATGCATAGGTTCCCAATGTCACGAAACCCGCAAGTTGATCACCAAAACATACATCAAGTGGCACATGATATCACATTGTCACCACAGATAATCACGGCAAGACATACATCAAGTGTTCTCATAAAAGACTCAATCCGATAAGATAACTTCAAAGGGGAAACTCAATTCATCACAAGAGAGTAGAGGGGGAGAAACATCATAAGATCCAACTACAATAGCAAAGCTCGGGATACATCAAGATTGTGTCATAGAGGGAACATGAGAGAGAACACGAGAGAGAGAGATCAAACACATAGCTACTGGTACATACCCTCAGCCCAGAGGGTGAACTACTCCCTCCTCGTCATGGATAGCACCGGGATGATGAAGATGGCCACCGGTGATGGGTTCCCCCTTCGGCAGGGTGCCGGAAAGGGATCCCGAGAGGTTTTTGGTGGCTACAGAGGCTTGCGGCGACGGAACTCCCGATCTATCTTCTGTTCTGGAAGTTTTACGATACGCAGGTATATATGGGTGCAGGGAGTATGTCGGTGGAGCTACGGGGGGGGCATGAGGCAGGGGGAGCGCCCAGGGGGGGTGCGCCCCCCACCCTCATGTCCAGCTCCCGAATCTTTTGACGTAGAGTCCAAGTCTATCCGGTGGCTTTACTTCCAAAAATAACTTCTCTAGTTGATTTCGTTCCGTTTTGACTTCGTCTGATATTCCTTTTCCTCGAAACACTGAAATAGGCATAAAACAGCAAATCTGGGCTGGGCCTCCGGTTAATAGGTTAGTCCCAAAAATAATATAGAAGTGGATAATAAAGCCCAATATTTCCTAAAACAGTAGATAAAGTAGCATGGAGCAATCAAAAATTATAGATACATTGGAGACGTATCTCCAGCCGGCAGGCTGTTCAACCACGTGCGGGCCAAACCCTGGAGCATGAGCAGGGCATAGCGCACAGCAAGGTGGCGATTGCCGCCCGCGATGCCGATGGCGGTGGTGTTGTCGATGAGCCAGTTCTCTGGCTTGATGGTGCCGTTGTACTTGGGGGTGTGGTACGTCTCCAACGTATTTATAATTTATGAAGTATTCATGTTGTTATATCATCTTTCTAGATGTTTTATAATCATTTTATAGCAACTTTATTTCAATTTTTGGGACTAACCTATTGACATAGTGCCCAGTGCCAGTTGTTGTTTTTTGCCTGTTTTTTACATCACGAAAAATCAATACCAAACAGAGTCCAAACGTAGCGAAACTTTTTGGAGACTTTTTTTGGACTAGAAGACATCCAGTGGGCCAAAGAAGTACCATAGGAGTGCCTCAAGGGGGGCACAACCCACCTGGGTGCACCTGGGGGCCCAGGCGCGCCCTGGTGGGTTGTGCCCACCTCGGTGGCCTCCCGCACCACCACTTCGCCCTATAAATTATGAAATATTCCAAAACCCCCAAGGGTAACCCTAGATTGGAAGTTTGGCTGTGCAAGCCTCTATATAAATGAAAACCAATGTAGACCCCGTTCCGGCACCCTGCCAGAGGGGGAAATCATCACCCGTGGCCATCTTCATCATCCCAGCGGCCACCATGAGGAGGAGGGAGTAGTCTACCCTCGGGGCTGAGGGTTTGTACCAGTAGCGATGTGTTTAATCTCTCTCTCTCTCTCTCTCGTGTTCTTGAGATGTCACGATCTTGATGTATCACGGGCTTTGTTAATATAGTCAGATCATATGGTGTTTTCCCTTCTCTATCTTGTTGTGATGAACTGAGTTTTCCCTTTGAGATTTCGTTTTATCGGATTGAATACTTTTATGGATTTGAGAGCACTTGATATATGTCCTGCATATGAATACTCATGGTGACAATGGGGTATTGTATTGATTCATTTCATATGTGTTTTGGCACTCAACTCGCGGATTCCCGAGGAGACATTGGGGTAATCTATGCATAGGGATTGATGCACATTCTCGTCTTTGTTTCCTCGGTAGAAATCTTGGGGAACTCTTTGAGGTTCTTTGTGTTGGATTGAGTATTATGAATCTGAAATGCTTTGGTGTTATTTTAGTACGAACTCTTGATTAGATCGATCGGAAAGAATAGCTTGACGTTATTTTAGTATGAACTCTAGGATAGATTGATCGGAAAAATAGCTTTGAGGTGGTTTCGTACCCTACAAACAATTTCTTCTTATGTTCTCCGCTTGATAGGAACTTTGGAGTGATTCTTCGTCGCACTTCGGGGGGTGGTTATATGATCCAATGAGATTAGCACTGTTGAGAGATAGCACTAGCGAAAGTACGGACCCTAGGCCTTGTTTTCAAGCATTGCAATACCATTTGTGCTCACTTTTATCGATTTCTGCCATGCTGTTTTTATTTATTCAGATTATAAAAATATATTTCTACCATTCATATTACACTTTTATCACCATCTCTTCGCCGAACTAGTGCACCTATACAATTTTCCATTGTATTGGGTGTGTTGGGGACACAAGAGATTTTTTGTATTTGGTTGTAGGGTTGTTTGAGAGAGACCACCTTCATCCTACGCCTCCCACAGATTGATAAACCTTAGGTTATCCACTTGAGGGGAAATTTCTACTATCCTACAGAACTCTGCGCTTGGAGGCCCAACACGAGTCTACAAGAATAAAGTTGCATAGTAGACATCAAGCTCTTTTCTGGCGTTGTTGCCGGGCAGGTTAGGTAAGCGGCACTCACACCCCGTCAATGAAGCTCTTTTCTGGCGTCGTTGCTGGGGAGGTGAGTGCATGAAGGTATATCTTTATATCTTGCAATTGAATCTTTTAGTTTCTTATTTTATCACCAGTGATTTATTAAAAGAAAACTACAAAAGAATGGAATTGAGTTGGCCTCATATTATTCGTCTTTATAATGTCTTTCGTGAAAATGATGGAAAGGAAAATTGTGCTAAATTGTTAGAAGAAGAATGCTATAAAATGTTTGGCATAGAATCCATGAATGGTGAGCATGATTGCAATGTCGCTAGTATGAATTCTTCTAATATCCGTGATGCTAGTGATATGCAAAGCCATAAGCTTGGGGATGCTATGTTTGATGAAGATGATATTTTTATTCCCCCAAGTTTTGATGTGAAAATTTGTTATGATGGTAGCATGCCTCCTACTTATGATGATTACAATGATGAATGCGGGTTTGGAAGAGTTTCGACTCTAGGTAATGATCCCACTATGTTGGAGGGTGTTGAATCTTATTGTTATAATTATGAAAGTGGATTTTGAGAGGTCATGACATTATTTAGTGATGAATCCACTATTTTGGAAGAAGTTTCAATTAACTATCACAACAAAGTTGATATATATGATGATTATGGTGTTGACATGCATGCTATAAATAATAATGATAACCATGAAACTTGTCATCATGATTTTAATTTTCAATCACATGATAGTTATTTGTTCAGTTTGCTCCCACCACTATGAATGAGAATAAATTTGCTGATGTGGAGAGTAATAAAATTCCTATGCTTGTGGATCATCAAAAGAATGCTTTATGTGATAGCTATATTGTTGAATTCATTCATGATGCTACTGAAAATTATTATGAGAGAGGAACGTATGCTTCTAGGTATTGCAATAATATCAAGTTTCCTCTCTATGTGTTGAAAATCTTGAAGTTTTGCTTGTTTTGCCTTCCTATGCTAGTTGATTCTTGTTCCCATAAGTTGTTTCCTCACAAAATCCCTATGCATAGGAAGTGGGTTAGACTTAAATGTTCTAGTTATATGCTTCATGATGCTCCCGTTATGTTTCAATTCTTATCTTTTATGTGAGCATCATTGAAACCATCATGCCTAGCTAAAAATGCATTAAAGAAAAGCGCTTGTTGGGAGACAACCCAACACTTATACTTACTCTTTTTGTGCATTCACATGATTATGCTACTGTAGTAATTATGTTTTATAGTTTTTGTTTCAATAAAGTAGCAAGTAAAGCCTTTGGGATAGTGTGGATGATAGTTGACTTGAATCTGTGCAAAAACATAAAATTTTACGCTAAGTCCAGGAATTTTGAAAATTCACTATAACGTGCTTTTGCTCTGAAGTTTTTACATGTGATATATATACAAATTCCGTATGTTTTCCTATTTTTTCAGAATTTCTGGAGTTGCAGAAGTATGGTTGTTTTCCAGATCTTTACAGACTATTCTGTTTTTGACAGATTCTGTTTTCAAAACATAGTTTGCTTGTTTCCTAGTTTCTATGGCTTATATTGCTCAATATTGTCGGCATTCTGGGAATGGGGGTCCCCAGACTTGCCTGCCTGCGGCCTGCAGCGTGGCTCGAGTAGTGGCCCAGCACGGCCCATCTCCATCAACTCAAGCTCAAGACCCTCGCAAGGGGCCAAGCCTCGCGGGGCGGACGACGCAAGGCCTCCATAGGAACGACCTCACCAGGCAGGCTCGCGAGGAGGCGGAGAGATAATGGCAGGGGTACCTCATGAGGTTCTCATGACGCAAGCCATGACGATCAAGACCAGGCGGGCGCCGGCCTGCGCAGTGTCCTTGTTCCCTCTTTGGTGCAAAGGGGGCAAGCACACGAGCGGAGTACCGAGGCGTCAAACAAAGGTTACCATTTCGGTGCAACGAGAGCAAGACCAGCAGAGCGGCAGGACGGAAGTCACTGTGGAACCCAAGATGGCATCATCGCCAGTGCCTTTGGCAGTCGTAGACCAACTTTATTCAGGATAACTTGTACTAGATGTTCCCCTTCAAAATGGCCGTTGTTGGCTCCCTTCCCGCTCAATATTTGGGGAGAGGACCAGGGCCTCTATAAATAGGGATAGCCACCACAGTAGAAGGCATCTCAGAGAGTTCTCATCAGATCCAGAGGCGATCGAACTCACCCAAGTAGTTCATCGCAATAGCCCAAGAACACCTATCGCGAGGTTGTTCTCCCTTTGTATTGTTCATCATCAGCCCCTGAGGCAATCCACCACGCCACAAACTAGAGTAGAGTATTACACCACAACGGTGGCCCGAACTAGTATAAACCTCGTGTCCCTTGTGTTATTCATCGTGTAGCTTCGATTCGCAGCGAGGCGTTGGGACATGGATCGATAGGGGGAAGATCTTCACGCGCACCCCAGAGTTTGAACCTTAAGGGTTTTGCCGGAACCCGATATCCGACATTTGGCGCGCCAGGTAGGGGTGCACCGGAGCTCTCCTTTCCGTCGTCCCACTGTCCATCAACACTGCGCTTCGCTCTCTTGGCCGACGGTGCACCGCCCGCTCCAGCGACCAATGCCAGCACTGGGGCCAGGGGGCTCCGAGCCTTGGCCCCTCCCTTGCGACAGGTGCAGTGGCCGCACAAGTTCAAGCCAGAGATGTCGCCTTGTTACGATGGCGCGGGGGATCCGCTAGCTTTCTCTGCGGGCGTATGAGGAGGCCGTCCTCAAGGCCGGGGGCAACAACAGGGTTATGGCAAACTGGTTTCCCATGGCCCTCGCCACCGTTTCGTGCATGTGGCTGCTCCACCTGCCAACAGCTTCTGTGGCCTCCTCGGAGGAGCTGTGCGACCTCTTCCTCGTCCATTATGCCGCACCGGCGTCCCCCGGTCATTGCAGCTCTCCTGGGCGGCTCGCAGGCGCCACCCTCGGGCCGCCACATCAAGTCGTTCGTCTGCCAGATCGGCGCCGCCCTTATGCGGCACGGGGCTCCCTCGGGTTGGGCAGCACCCAAGGCCCACCTGACCTTCAACTCCGATGACCACCCCGTCAACACTGCCTGCTCGGGTGCACTCCCGATGCTTTGCACGCCCACCATCTGCCAGGTGGCCATCACCAGGACCCTCATCGACGATGGTGTTGGCCTCAACATGCTCTTGGTGGAGGCCTTCAGCCTCCTCCACGTGCCGCTGAAACGACTCCGGCCCAGCAAGCCCTTCTCGGGCGTCGGAGGTAGTTCAACCGGCTCCCTGGGGCAGATCCGCCTTCCGGTGACCTTCGGCACCCACGCCAACTTCCGCACGGAGTTGGTCGACTTCGACATCGCCCGCATCGGCCTCCTGTACAACACCGTCCTCGGCTACCCTGCTTTGGCCCAGTTCATGGCAGTGACGCACCCGGCCTACAATCTCATGAGGATGCACGGGAGCAATGGCAGTCCTCACCATAGCTGGAGATACGAAAGATGCTATGCAGGCGCTCAAGCTTGCCTTCAAGACAGCTGCAATGGCGCAGCCCACCAGCGCCGACACCCCAAGGCCAAGGGGGCTACGCCAACCAAGAGGAAGCAGTTGTTCACCCAGGACAAGGCGGAGACCAAGCAGGTACCAGTGGATGAGGATGGATCCTCCGGCGCCACCTTCACCATAGGCGCCAATCTCGACCCCGACCAGGAGGAGGCTCTGGTGAGGTTCCTGCGCGCAAACAAGGAGGTGTTCACGTGGGAACCCAAGAAGCTAGCAGGGGTCCCAAGGCAAGTGATCGAGCACCACCTGAACGTGTGCCCCAATGTGCGCCCCGTGAAGCAAAAAGCAAGGAGGCAGTCCACCGAGAAGCAGGCCTTCATTGTCCAAGAAACTCGCAAGCTGGAAGCTGCAGGTGTCATTTGCGAGGTTCGCTACCCTGAATGGCTGGCAAACCCTGTTGTTGTGCCGAAGAAGGGAGGAAAGCAGCGCATGTGCGTTGACTTCACCAACCTTAACAAGGCCTGCCCTCAGGATCTATTCCTGCTCCCCCGCATCGACCAGATTGTCGACTCCACCGCTGAGTGTGATCTATTGTGCTTCTTGGATGCCTTCTCGGGCTACCACCAAATCAAGATGGTGATAGAAGACATGGAGAAGACGGCCTTCCTGACCCCGTGCGGAGTGTACTGCTACACTTGCATGCCATTCGGGTTGCGTAACGCAGCCGAAACCTTTCAGCGACTGATGCATATCGCCCTGGGCCGGCAGCTCAGGAGAAACGCTGCGGCCTACGTCGATGACATTGTGGTGAAGTCTCGCGAGGCGAAGACCCTGATACAGGGCCTAGAAGAAACCTTCGCGGGCCTTCATGAAGTGGACCTGCGGCTCAACCCGGAGAAGTGCGTATTTGGCGTTCCCTCTGGCAAGCTCCTGAGCTTCCTCGTGTCACACAGGGAGATCGAGGCCAACCCGGAGAAGGTCAAGGCAATCGAAGACATGGGTCTGCCACAAACCCTCAAGGAAATGCAGAAGCTTGTCTGACGGGTAACTGCGTTAGGGCACTTCATCTCCAAGATGGGGGAGCGATCCCTGCCCTTCTTCAAGCTGATGAAGAAGAAGGGCCCGTTCGAGTGGACACCAGAGGCCGACGAAGTGTTTCAAGATCTCAAGAAGTACCTGACCAGCCCTCCGGTGATGGTGGCACCACGCCCCCAGGAGCCCCTGGTGCTCTACCTCGCCGCCACACCCTACTCCACCAGCGCTGCTTTGGTGGCGGTTCGGGAGGAGCGCCGGGTCAAGGCTGCGTCGCGACCGGCCGTGGCCTCAACCACGGCAGCGCGAGACCGGGAAGGCCTCGCGAAGGCCACGGCCTTGGTAGATGGAGACCAGCTTCGGCAGGAAGATGCCCCCAGGGCTGAGGGGACCTCACCAAGCGGCCAAGAGCCGGGGGCTCTGACGTCTCAGGAGGCGCTCAACTCTCCGGAGGGTGCCGGCTCCGTCAGCGCGCCCACCCTCGTCGAGCATCCTGTGTATTTCGTCAGCACAGTGCTGCGGGATGCAAGGGCGCAGTACCCCATGCCCCAGAAGCTCTTGATCACGCTGTTGGTGGCCTCGCACAAGCTGCGGCACTACTTCCAAGGTCACCCCATCAAGGTCGTCTCAGCCTAGCCACTGGAGAGGGTGCTTACGAGTCCCAACTCCACTGGAAGGGTCGCTGAATGGAACATCGAGCTACAAGCATTTCAGTTGGAATTCAGCACGACCAGAGTCGTCAAAGGAGCCACACTTGCAGATTTTGTGGCAGAGTGGACAGAGGTGCCAGGACTCGAGGCAGGTGAAGATCGGTCGCTTTCCACAGGAAGCGAGGCACCGGACGACTGGGTTATGCACTTCGATGGAGCATTCTCGCGACATGGCGCGGGGGCTGGCGCAGTGCTTATATCCCCCACTCAGGACAAGCTTTATTACGCCGTACAGCTCTGTTTCCAACAGGGCGAGAAGGTTTTCAACAACATAGCAGAATATGAGGGTCTCATAGCAGGCTTAAAGGCCACGACCACAGTGGGGATAAAACGCCTCGTCATCAAGGGAGACTCACAGCTCCTCGTCAACTTCTCCAACAAAGTGTACGAGCCCAAGGACGAGCGCATGGAGGCGTATCTTGCAGAGGTGCGCAAGATGGAAAAACAGTTTTGGGGGCTGGAGCTGCAGCATGTGCCCCGTGGCACCAACCAAGAGGCTGATGACATTGCCAAGAGGGCATCAAGGCGGCTGCCTCAGGAGCCTGGCGTTTTCGAGGAACGACTCTTCAAGCCCTCAGCAGCACCGTCGCTATCAAGCACAGCGCAACCTCGAGAGGAACTTCCTCAACCGCCTGCCTCAGGAGCTCCGGCCTGTGGCCCAACCTCAGGAGCACGCCTTCTCCTGGCGCTGGAACCTTAGGAGGGATGCTGGACGGCGGAGCTCAAGGATTACCTGATGCAAGTGACTCTGCCAGAGAAAGAAGAGGTCGCGGAACGCATGACCCGGCAGGCCACGGCCTACTACATCCAAGACGGAGAGCTCTACCGGAAGCGGCCAAACAGTGTTTCCCTGTGTTGCATCTCCAGGGAACAGGGGAAGGAGTTGCTGGCAGACATTCACGGCGGGGACTATGGGCACCACTCATCATCGTGGACCCTCGTCGGCAAGGCGTTTCGCAGCGGGTTTTGCTGGCCTACGGAACTCAACGACGCGATCGAGCTGGTGAAGGCTTGTGAAGCCTATCAATTCAACACCAAGCAGATCCATCAATCAGCACAGGGCCTGCAGACCATCCCACTCTCGTGGCCATCCGAAGTTTGGGGGATGAATATCTTCGGCCCGTTTCCTCGGGAGCTAGGGGGCTATCGCTACCTCTACGTCGCCATTGACAAGTTCACCAAGTGGGCGGAGGTGGAAGCCGTACGCACCATCCCGGCTGGCTCTACAGTCAAGTTCATCAAGGGCCTCGTGAGCCAGTTCGGGGTGCCTAATTGCATCATCACCGACAACAGTTCGCAGTTCACCAGCAATCTCTTCAAAACATAGTGTGCTAACCTTGGAACGCAGATATGCTATGCCTCGGTGGCGCACCCTCGGAGCAACAGCCAAGCAGAACGCGCCAACGCGGAGGTCCTGAAGGGCCTCAAAACCAGGACCTTCAAGAAGAAGCGGGAGGCCTGCGGCAGGGGTTGGTACGATGAGCTCCAGTCCATGCTATGGTCCATCCACACTACCGCTAGCAAGTCAACCGGCGAGACCCCATCCTTCCTCGCCTACAGAGCAGAGGCGGTCCTCCCTCACGAGGTCAGGCATCGCTCCGCGTGGGTCTTGGCGTTTGATGAAGCGCAGCAGGAGGCCATGTGGGGGATGGACCTCGTGCTGGGGGAGGAACACCGTCGGGAGGCTGCGCTACGAGCAGCAAGATACCAGCAGGCGCTACGACGGTACCACTGCCGCAACATCCGCCCCAGGACCCTTGAGGTAGGTGACCTCGTGCTCAGGCGGGTGCTCTCCAGGAAAGGGCTGCACAAGCTCTCGCCCATGTGGGAGGGCCCGTTCAAGGTTGTTCATGTTTCTAGACCTAGCGCCGCACGCTTGGAGACTCGGGAGGGGGTGCCCGTCCCGAACGCGTGGAACATTCAGCACCTCCGGAGGTTCTACCCTTGAAGTAAGGCCCCGTGCCTATAAAGAAGGCCCGGGGCCTGTGAAGTAAAGCCCAGAGCCTGTGAAGGAGGGCCAAGTGCCTATAAAGAAGGCCCGGTGCTTGTGAAGCTCGCCGCCCCAAGAAAGGCCCCGTGCCTGTGAAGAAGGCCCAACACCTGTGAAACTCGCCGCCCGTGACACTCTCACGTAATAATGAATTGGGGTTGTACAAGCCTCGGAGTCTCCGGAGTGCCTCCCTTGGGCCTCGGGGGCTCTCGCCCACGCCAAGTGGCAGCACTTAGCTCCGCGCTGGTGAGAAGATGTCAAAGACTAGACTAGGTGCCGGACGCGGCGTTTCATTTGCTTTCCGCAGTTGGCTTGTTCTCCCTCATTTTAACTTTTATTGGAGTTGCTTCTAGTGTTGTTTTCCGTCCCCTGCCCCTGTTCTCTGTCTCTGACTTTCGCTCGGCATGTTATTCTTCTTGCTATCCTCGCGAGGGGTCTACGCGGGCGCCCTCGTGAGCCCTTTCTCTCCTGATTTCGTGGGGCTCCCTCCCTCAAGTTTGCAGCGGGAGCCACTCTCCCAGTCCATGCCCCACGGGCATCGCAACGCGGAACACGGGACCTAGCCCAATCACCCATGTGACAAAGGTTCGAAAGCTACTCTCCCGGCTGATTTTGCAGACCCTAACACGCCCGGCGAGGCCTCAAGCAAGCACCTCGCGAGGTGGAAACCGCGGAAAACCCCCTAAGCTAAGTTGTTCCTATGTGCAACCACGTAGCCGCAACACCTAAACACAGCATGGGAATAATAGAGCTAGCATGATAATTAAGGGCAATAGTCTTGCGCGCCCCCACGGAGCTCCATACTTCTATCTCTCTCAATGCAGGAAAAGGAGGTAAACAAAATAAACGCGGTATGCCCCGCAACGGCTCGCGAGGAGGGATCCGCACCGCCCTCCCGAGCTCAATCGGACCCCTCCTCGCGCTTCACTGGGGCGCGGCGATGGGACGACCTGCTACCACCCTCGAAGCGGGCACGACGGTGTGGTGGCTGGTCACGGCCACCGCTGGAGGAGCTGTCACCAGAGGAGGAGCCACTGAAGCTTGGCGAGCTGCGGGCTCCACGGGAGCGGGCTCTCCTTCGTCCTCATCACGGCCTTCGCCAAGGCCAAGCACCCGGTCGCCGTCATCGTCTTCAGGGCAGCACCCGACGCGGCGGCCGTCTTCTCCGAACACCCTCACGTAGAGGGTGGCATCGCCATCAAACTTGAAGTGCAGGGTGCACCGCCGGCCCAGGACACGCGCACGGGCAAACGCCTGCTAGCCACGAGCCAAGGCCACGCCCCCAGCGATGGAGGTCTCCACCGTGACCCAGGAAGCCCTGCTGCAGCAACCGTCCGCCTGCAGCCAGAGCCCACCAGGGCCGGCGGCCGGCAGTTCACCGGCAAAGAAGCAGGGGAGCTGGAGCCAGTTGCCGGCAGGATCTGCCGACCACATGACAAACTCCGGCAGCACCTCTGCCGACTGAAAGCGTGGCCGGCGAGGCCGCACGGCCATGCCGCGTCTTCCCCCACCCACCGGGCGGCCATCACCATGCGAAGAACCACCGCCGCGGCCGCAAGGAGCCGCTGCAGGAGTCGCGGGGTGCTTGCGGGGACGACCTCGGCCGCGCTTGGGCGGAGGGGAGCAAGGCCCTTCCTGATGAGCTTTCCCTTTCTCCGTGGCTGAGAACCTCTTCGTCGGCGCCATGGGACATGGCAGGAAACTGGAGCAAGGAGGAAGAAGAAGCAGGCGGGGAAAGGGAGATATGCAGCGGGCACCTGCGCCCCCTCCACATTTATAACCCAAGGGAGGCCAACCATTGGCCTCCACGATCGCAGGTAATCATGACTCTTCGTGCATGCAGCAGGGACTCGTCAAATCGGGCAGTTGCCGAGGCAGCGAGGGGAAGCGGAGATGCCCACGACCAATTGACCGCCACGCGGAGACCAAGGCCGCATGCTGTTGGGGCCCGAGGTGCTCCGCACTTGCCCTTTCGCTTCGCTGCTAAGCCAAGTCCGAGCACGCCTTGGGCCCGGGGGCTACTGTCGACGTTCTGGGAACAGGCGTCCCAGACTTGCCTACCTGAGGCCTGCGGCGTGGCTCAAGTAGTGGCCTAGCACGGCCCATCTCCATCAACTCAATCTCAAGACCCTCGCGAGGGGCCAAGCCTGGCGGGGCGGACGACGCAAGGCCTCCACAGGAACGGCCTCACTAGGCAGGCTCGTGAGGAGGCAGAGAGATCAAGGCAGGGGTACCTCGCGAGGTGCTCATGACGATCAAGACCAGGCGGGCGCCGGCCTACGCAGTGTCCTTGTTCCCTCTTTGGTGCAAAGGGGGCAAGCGCACGCGCGTAGTACCGAGGCATCAAGCAAAGGTTACCATTTCGGTGCAACGAGACCAAGACCAGCAGAGCGGCAGGATGGAGGTCACCGTGGAGCCCAAGACGGTGTCATCGCCAGTGCCTTTGGCAGTCGAAGACCAACTTTAGTCAGGATAACTTGTACTAGATGTTCCCCTTCAAAATGGTCGTTGTTGGCTCCCTTCCAGCTCAATATTTGGGGAGAGGACCAGGGCCTCTATAAATAGGGATAGCCACCACAGTAGAAGGCACCTCAAAGAGTTCTCATCAGATCCAGAGGCGATCGAACTCACCCAAGTAGTTCATCGCACCAGCCCAAGAACACCTCTCGCGAGGTTGTTCTCCCTCTATACTATTCATCATCATCCCCTGAGGCAATCCACCATGCCATAAACTAGAGTAGGGTATTACACCACAACGGTGGCCCGAACTAGTATAAACCTCGTTTCCCTTGTGTTGTTCATCATGTAGCTTCAACTCGCAGCGAGGCGTTGGGACGTGGATCGAAAGGGGGAAGATCTTTGCGCGCACCCCAGAGTTCGAACCTTAAGGGTTTTGCCGGAACCCAATATCCTACAAGTATAAATTATGGAAATGATAAGGTTCAGTAGGCATTGTGTGAGAACAATTATGAATCTTGTCTTTAACAGTACCAAAGTGAATGATTTGCTTTATCATACTAACCTATCTCATGAAGTTCCGTTAAGTTTTCTGTGATTAAAGTTTTCATGTTTTGGGTGAGATATCGATATGATGAGAATAAGGAGTGACAAGACCCTAAGCGTGGGTATTCCCAAGGCACCCCAAGTTAATATTCAAGGAAGATACAAGCAACTAAGCTTGGGGATGCCCCGAAAGGCATCCCCTCTTTCATCTCCAACATTATCGGTAATCTTACTTGGGCTATATTTTCATTCGTCACATGATATGAGTTTTTCTTGGAGCGTCATTTTATTTTCTTTTTATTTTCTTGCTGCTATTTAGAATAATGTTTTGCATCTTTTACTTCAATAAAAATGTCAAGTATAGCATTTACCATGCTTATTTTGCAAGTCTATATGTGGTTGTTTCAAAACAAAAAGTTTATTGTTGTTGCAAAAATTATCTAGAAAAGTCAGAATGTGATTAAATGTTGAAACGTATTGCATAGTAAGCTATAATAATTTTTCTACAGTGTGGTAATTTTTCAGAATTTTTTGAGTCAGGGAAGTATGGATCCTCTTGCATCATTTACAGACTGTCCTGTTTAGACAGATTGCTGTTATGTTTGCATATTTTTGCTTGTTTAATGATTCTATTTGAGGATAGGAGTATTAAATATACAGAGGAATTTAGTATGCAATGTTAAATAATAATTTTAGTGATTTTCTACAGTAGAGAATGATATGGTTTTGCATTGATTTATACTAACTTATCTCACGAGTTCTTGTTGAGTTTTGTGTGGATGAAGTTATTAAGATTTAGGGAAATCGTGATGTAGAAGGAATTAAGGAGATAAAATAGCTCAAGATTGGGGATGCCCAAGCCACCCCAAGATAATATTTGAAGAAGTCTGAAGCATCTAATCTTGGGGATTTCCCGGTAGGCATCCCACCTTTCTTCATCAACAATTATCGGTTATTCTCTGTTGAAGCTAAGTTTTTGCTTCTTCACATAATGTGTGCTATTCTTAGAATTTTATTTTATTTTATTTTTCTTGTTGTTTTAATAAAATGCTTAGATCTGAAAGTTTTAAATAGGAGAGAGTCCTCAATTAGCTACCCATCTAGTTAACTACTCGCTTGATCTTCACTTATTTCTTGTGGATTAGTTTGTCATTTACTCTTGTGCTTCACGTATATCCTATGAGTAAATTGTTGCATGAATTGAAGATCATGAGGTTGAAATTATATGTTAATATCATGCCTAGTAGTAGCTTCACATTGGGTTTAGGAAGTGAAGTCTTTTGAAGCTTGACAATCACAATATTGGGCATACAAGCGATTCATGAATGATTAGTATAAGGAAGAGAACCTTCACATACAAATATATTATCTTGAACATCTTCTATGATTGTGAATACCCATTAATTATTTTCAAAATTGAGAAAATTAGTTGAAGTTGGACAAGGAAGACAACGTAATGAGTTATGGTTGTGTATATTTGCATAGAAGTTATATTATCATAGATCCTCGAACATGTGGTGTTTGCTTAGGATCTTTTGCTAGCCAAAAATTCGTACTAAGTAGAGATACTACTTGTGCATCCAGAAACCCTTAAACCCAGTTCCTTGCCATGAGTGTCCACTATACCTACCTACGGATTGAATAAGATCCTTCAAGTAAGTTGTCATCGGTGCATAAAGCAATAAAAAATTGCTCCTAAATATGTTTGGTCTTTTATTGTAAGGGAAAATTGAGCGTTGTGCAAACTTGTGATGGCAATAATAAAAGCGAAGGACTGCATAATAAAGGTTGCTATCATAAGGGGCAATATAACGTGATGTTCCTTTGCATTAAGAGCTTGGGCATCCAAATAAAAAGTGCATGACAACCTCTGCTTCCCTTTGTGAAGGGCCTATCTTTTACTTTTCAATATTGACTTTTATGCAAAGAGTCAATAGTATAAATTCTCATTTCAACCTCAATTATTGTCTAGTTGGCAAGCATCATGTGGTGGGGAAATATCAAGGCACATATGACCAGTCAAATATATTTGATCATGATTTATTATTGTTGACAATTATCTCTATTATTGTTGACAATTATCTCTATTATTGTTGACAATTATCATTACGATAAATGAGTTGGGAGGGGAAACATTAAGCCCCTATCTATCTCTGTGTTCGATGGATGCCATTTGTTCTAAGAATATGCTTTGAGTAGTAGCAATCATGGAAGACTATATGATGATTGAGTATGTGGATCTCTTACTTAGACTCTGTTGAATAAGTTGAATTGCAATTGTTTGGTGACTAAGAATATAGGTTGTTGAGTTTCAAGAGAATTCATTGTTTGAACCTTAACATGTGAATTGGTTGCTACTTTAACATGATAAGTTTTATGAGAAAGAATTGTTGTTATGATGCTAGGAAAAGTGATTGAAATTATCATTGATCAAACTTGTGCACTTTGCTAGCATTCACACTTCATAAATTATTTCTTTTATCATTTACATACTCGAGAACGAGTAGGAATTAAGCTTGGGGATGCTGATACGTCTCCAACATATCTATAATTTATGAAGTATTCATGTTGTTATATTATCTTTCTTGGATGTTTTACAATCATTTTATAGCAACTTTATTTCAATTTTTGGGACTAACTTATTGACATAGTGCCCAGTGGCAGTTGCAGCTTTTTTGCTTGTTTTTTACATCGCATAAAATCAATACCAAATGGAGTCCAAATGTAGTGAAACTTTCTGGAGATTTTTTTGGACTAGAAGACATTCAGTGGGCCAAACAAGTACCAGAGCGGTGCCCCGAGGGGGGCACAACTCACCTGGGCGTGCCTGGGGGCCTAGGCGTGCCCTGGTGGGTTGTGCCCCACCTCGATGTCCTCCCGCACCACTTCTTCTCCCTATAAATTGCCAAATATTCCAAACCCCCGAGGGTAACCCTAGGTCGGAAGTTCCGCCGCCGCAAGCCTCTGTATCCATGAAAACCAATCTAGACCCCGTTCTGGCACCCTATCAGAGGGGGAAACCATCACCGGTGGCCATCTTCATCATCCCGATGCCACCATGATGAAGAGGGAGTAGTCCACCCTCGGGGCTAAGGGTTTCTACCAGTAGCTATGTGTTTAATCTCTCTCTCTCTCTCTAGTGTTTTTCAGATGTCACGATCTTGATGTATCACAGGCTTTGTTAATATGGTCGGATCATATGGTGTTTTCCCTTCTCTATCTTGTTGTGATGAACTGAGTTTTCCCTTTGAGATTTCGTTTTATCGGATTGAATACTTTTATGGATTTGAGAGCACTTGATATATGTCTTGCATATGAATACTCGTGGTGACAACAGGGTATCATATTCATTCACTTGATATGTGTTTTGGTACTCAACTCATGGATTCCCGAGGTGTCATTGGTGTAATCTAGGCATAGGGGTTGATGCATGTTCTCGTCTTTGTTTCTCTGGTAGAAATCTTGGGGCACTCTTTGAGTTTCTTTGTGTTGGACTGAGTATTATGAATCTGAATTTGCTTTGGTGTTATTTTAGTACGCACTCTTGGTTAGATCTATCGAAAAGAATATCTTGATGTTTTTTTTAGTATGAACTATAGGATAGATTGATCGGAAAGAATAGCTTTGAGGTGGTTTTGTACCTTACAAATAATTTGTTCTTATGTTCTCCGCTAGATAGGAACTTTGGAGTGATTCTTCATCGCACTTTGAGGGATGGTTATATGATCCAATTAGATTAGCACTGTTGAGAGATTGCACTAGCGAAAGTACGGACCCTATGCCTTGTTTTCAAGCATTGCAATACCGTTTGTGCTCACTTTTATCGATTGCTACCTTGTTCTTTTTATTTATTCAGATTATAAAAATATATTTCTACCATTCATATTACACTTTTGTCACCATCTCTTCGCCCAACTAGTGCACCAATACAATTTGCCGTTGTATTGGGTGTGTTGGGGACACAAGAGATTTTTTGTATTTGGTTGCAGGGTTGTTTGAGAGAGACCACCTTCATCCTACGCCTCCCACGGATTGATAAACCTTAGGTCATCCACTTGAGGGAAAATTGTTACTCTCCTAAAATACTCTGCGCTCGGAAGCCCAACACGAGTCTACAAAAATAAAGTTGCATAGTAGACATCAGGGTATCACGAGGCAGCGTGAACCCTTTGTGGAAGGGATAATCTCGGATGCGAGGGCCGAAACAAGTTGTCCCAACAGCTTTCTTCCTCCAGCTCAAAGAAGAGGGCAAGCTGGTCGAGGAGGTGGCGGGCGTCAGCGTCGTCGATGGTGCGTGAGCCCAGCCAGCTAGCGACGGGATCGCGTGGTGTCGGTTGGCCGAAGCCGGGTTGCCGCGTCGACCGGATGGCGGAGAAGGGTCTTGTAGGCCCTGGCCTCCGGTGGCCGGCTCGTTGCCCAACCCGTCTTCGACCTTCATGGTCGGGTGCGCCGGGTTCACATCTGGCCGGATTGAGCTTCGTTGGGGCGCAGGGAAGATGCCGTGTTCTGCTGCTCGTGCTCGGGGTCTTTGGAGCAGTGCGAAACTGATGCTGCCGGATGGTCGAGGCGGTCCTGTTGTCTGTTCGCAGCATTGAGAAGTTTGTTTACACGCCGCAGGCGCTCCTGCAGCTCCTCGCCCTGCAGTCGCTCCATGCCGATGGCGGCCGCTTGCATGGCGAGCATGGTCTTGTAGGGGGTCTCATAGATGGGCGGGGCCGTGCCAAGGGCGTGGCCGATATGGCGCCGCCACGGGCCCGCACCACGGCGACCCGGCTGGGCTCGGCAACGGTTGGCATGAAATCATATGCGATGTTGCGCTCCCGCTGGGCGGACTCCAACCGATGCTGCATAGCAACGAGTGTCGTGGCCTCGTCCAGCAGGCGCTTGCCCCCTCCTTGAGTCGGGCCAGTGTCACAGCGGCGTTTGTGGCGTTGGCATCGGTGCCGATAGGGACGCTAAGGTTTTGCATCGTGGCGCGCAGTGGGTCGGGCATGTTGATGTGCTACACCGCGTCCTTGACAGCGGTGACCTTCTTCGGGGCGTTGGACGAAGTGGAGCCAGGGTCAGTGGCGAACACCTCCACCCGGACGCAAAGATCCACCACCCCGGCAGAAATGTCATCGCCCAGGGGGACGGGTGAGTTGGAGATGTCAAGCACCCCGTTGGGGTACTCATCAGTCGCGGGCACGTCGGAGATGCGCAGCCCGGCGAAGGACGTGGTGAGAGCGTCAATGATGTTGCTGCGAGCACGATGTGCTCGTCGGAGTCGACGTAGGGTCCCGTCTAGAATGAGTCTCTGACCGGGACCTTGGGCTATCCCACGTTGGGTGATGTCGGTGTCAAAACCGGCGGATCTCGGGTAGGGGGTCCCAACTGTGCGTCTAAGGCTAATGGTAACAGGAGGCTGGGGACACGATGTTTACCCAGGTTTGGGCCCTCTCGATGGAGGTAATACCCTACTTCCTGCTTGATTGATCTTGATGATGACTATTACAAGAGTTGATCTACCATGAGATCAGAGAGGCTAAACCCTAGAAGCTAGCCTATGGTATGATTGTTGTTGTGTCCTATGGACTAAACCCTCCGGTTTATATAGACACCGGAGGGGGCTAGGGTTACACAGAGTCGGTTTACAGAGGAGGAGATCTACATCCGAATCGCCAAGCTTTCCTTCCACGCCAAGGAGAGTCCCATCCGGACACGGGACGTCTTGTGTCTTGTATCTTCATAGTCCAACAGTCCGGCCAAAGTATATAGTTTGGCTGTCCGGATACCCCCTTATCTAGGACTCCTCAGTAGCCCCTGAACCAGGCTTCAATGACGACGAGTCTGGTGCGTAGATTGTCTTCGGCATTGCGAGGCGGCTTCCACCTCCGAATACTCCAAAATTAATTCCGAACACAAGGACCGTGTCCGGCTCTGCAAGATAAATTCCATGTATCATCATAGAGAGAATAATAATCCACGAATCTTATCTGCTGACAATTCTTTGTTGTGTGACATCACGCCATGGCTCGGTAACCTATTCGAACCGTTTGTACAACCTGCTCCCGCACACATCGCGAGGCGGTTTCTTTGGCACGTCCTGTCAAAGCAGAGATCATGTCCCCTTAATGCGGGATCCTCTTCAATACGGGCGTGGGTAACCCAACCGTACCATCAATTACGGTAAGTGGGGAACGAGCAGGCTCCGTTAGGCAAGCGGGGAGGCGTAAAGTTTCATCGCCTTGATAGAAGGGGAAAAAGCCTCCTCCCTTCTACCCGCGCCTTCTTCTACCACCGCTTGCCCCTTTCCTTTTGCCCAAGCCCTAGCGCCCAAGCATTCATCCTCCCCACCAAAAAAAGGTCCTCCGAAAATGTCCGGATCCGGAGCAAGAGGCAAGTGGATGGCCTCCTCCGTCCAGGAGAAGGATATTAAAAAGCTGCGGGCGGCCGGATAATTGGCCAAGAAAATCGGTCACCGTCTTCCAACGGCGGGACAAATCGTCCCTACTTCGGAGCCCCATGAGAGAGTCGTTTTCCTCCCCAATTTTTTCCGCGTGCTCGGGTTCCCCCTCTTTTGTTCGCGGCATCATGTATTACTACGGGAATGATTTTCACGATCTATCCCCCAATTACTTCCTCAACATCTCGATGTTTATCGTCGTGTGCGAGGCCTTTCTCCGCGTCTCGCCGCACTTCGGGCTATGGCTCAAGATCTTCAACATGAAGCCCAAAGTGTTCAATGGCGAACATGCCGAGTGCGGAGGTGCCATGGTGAGCAGGATGCCCAAGGTTATATGGCCGACGAGTACTTTCAACGACTCCATCAAGGAGTGGCAGCAAAAGTGGTTCTATGTCACTAAGCCGCGCGGCAAAAAGTGGGCCGCTGCTCCAGAGTTTCGATCTGGAGCCCCCTTGCGACTCACATCCTGGCCCAAGAAGGGCGTGAACTGGTCGTCGTCCGACGAACTGTCAGTGATCCAGGCGCGCATCGAAGGTATGGAGGACAAGGCCGTCAGGCTTGTTGACATGGTCCAGGTTATGCTGGTCCGCCTGATGCTTCCTTGTCAGCACAGAGGCTGTGATTTGTGGGAGTACAACCCGACCGAGCACCGTACCCTGCGGGAGCTTTTCGGCTCCTCACACAAGGACATCTGGAAGGTGCTCTCTAAGTCTGGCAAACCATGGTCGGACTCGGCCGCAGACCACGGTGTCACGCCCAATATGCGATACTATCCTAAAGAGACTCGAAGGTCCCACCAAGGATAGAACCACATATTGAAACGCTTTTGCAAGGTGGATATCATTACATCAACATTACATAATAGATGGGGATACATACATAAGGCATACAATGACACAAATACAACATCATCTTACAAAAGAGCATCATCCGACTACGGACGAAACACAAACAAAAACTCAAACGACATCACCCTGCTAGCCCAGGCTGCCGACCTGGAACCTATCCCCTAATCGAAGAAGAAGCAGAAGAAGAACTCCAAGACAAGCAAACATCGCTCCCGCGTCAAGATCATTGCATAAACCTGTACTTGCAAATGTTGTTGTAGTAATCTGTGAGCCACGAGGACTCAGCAATCCCATTACCATGGGTATCAAGACTAGCAAAGCTTAAAGGGAGAGGAAGGGGGGTAAAGTGGCGAGGTTGCAGCAGTGACTAAGCATATATGGTGGCTAACATACACAAATAAGAGCGAGAAGAGAGCAAGCGGAACGGTCGTGAAGCTAGCTATGATCAAGAAGTGATCTTGAACTCCTACTTACGTCAATCATAACCCAAAACCATGTTCACTTCCCGGACTCCGCCGAAAAGAGACCATCACGGCTACACACGTGGTTCATGCTTTTAATTCGGATCTGGTGTCAAGTTATCTACAACCGGACATTAACAAATTCCCATCTGCGTATAACCACACGCACGGCTTTTGAAAGATTATACCCTACAGGGGTGTCCCAACTTAGCCCATGATAAGCTCTCGCGATCAACGAATGATATACCTTCTCCCAGGAAGACCCGATCAGACTCGGAATCCCGGTTTACAAGACATTTCAACAATGGTAAAACAAGACCAGCAAAGCCGCCCGATGCGCCGACAATCCCGATAGGAGCTGCACATATCTCGTTCTCAGGGCAACACCGGATGAGACATCCTACGAGTAAAGCCAGACCTCGAGTTTCCCCGAGGGGGCCCCGCAGTCTACTCGGTTCGGACCAACACTTAGACAAGCACTGGCCCGAGGGGGCTAAAATAAAGATGACCCTCGAGAGAGTGACTCCCAAGGGAAACGTAGGTGGTGGTGAGGCAAATGGTAAAACCAAGGTTGGGCCTTGCTGGAGGAGTTTTATTCAAAGCGAACTGTCAAGGGGGTCCCATAAATCACCCAACCGCGTAAGGAACGCAAAATCCGGGAACATAACACCGGTATGACGGAAACTAGGGAGGCAAGAGTGGAACAAAGCACCAGGCATAAGGCCGAGTCTTCCACCCTTTACCAAGTATATAGATGCATTAATAATATAAGAGATATTGTGATATCCCAACATAATCCTGTCCACCATGGAGCAATCTTCAACTTCACCTGCAACTAGCAATGTTATAAGAGGGCTGAGCAAAGCGGTAACATAGCCAAGCAATTGGTTGCTAGGAAGGGTGTCAAAGGTTAGGGGTTCATGGAAATTTGGGAGGCTTGAGGAGCAAAAGATAGGTAACGCAGCATAGCGATAGAACGAAGCAACTAGCATAGCAATGATAGTAGTGAGATCCAGGGTAGCGGTCATCTTGCCTGAAATCCCGCTAGGAAGAAGAACGAGTCCATGAAGAAGATGAACCAAGCGTAGCCGAACGAATCCTCACGATCGCAACGAAACGGGAACTATCGAGAAGAAGCACACAACAAGGTAAACACACCACACATGAACATGACATGATGCACAACAAGCATGATGCATGACAAGGCTACATGAAGCTACTCATGGCAAGAGATGATGCAAACAAGAGCAACACATCAAGGCAAGTTTAAATGAGGCCGGGAACAACATATAACAATTCCGGTAAGTCCTCATATGCAAATTTCAAAGTTGGTCCAGATCTGAATAAACCTTATGTTCAAGTTGTTAAACAGCAAGTTAAGATGCACAAAGATGATCTACACAAGATTCTAGTCAAGTTAAATATAAAGTTCATTTAGTTCGGGGCTACGGCCTATAAGATATGAGCAAGACAAGTTAAACATGGCATTGATACAAAATGCATTCAAACATCAAGCAAACACACCAAAACAAGGATGCAACATGATAATATGAATCTACATGCAAATCTAACCAAGTTTCATATAGAGCACACTCAAAACGGAGCAACGGTTTGACACACACACATGAAACAAGTTATAGCAACAATCTGTCCAAAACAGCAACTAGGCATCTTGCAAGCATCAATACAACATGCTACAGGACCTCAACAAGAAAACAAAAGGCATGGACATGATGTACAGGTAAATCATAACAAAACATGAACACTGAGCTATCTCCAGAAATCACTAGAACATGCTCAAACACACATGGCAAGATTGCAAACAATAACAGTTCAGACTTTGCAGAAAATAACATCAGGTTGCAATGTTTAGAGCTATCAAACAACATGTTACAGGAACTTATAATAGCAAACAAAGGCATGGAATGAACCTACTAATTGCATAGAACAAGAGTCCCTTACTGCCCATGAGCCAAATAGGATCAGAAGATATGATGGCACCCATGTAAACATAGCAAGTTATAATACATATTCATACATGGCAGGAACAACAATAAGTAGGCATGTTGGTGAGCTTGTACCACTCACCACAAAGCAATAAATGTCATGGCAAGGCAACCAACAGTAAGAAGGCATGTTTATGAAGCTAAGCATGGCAAGAGCAAGTTCATAGGGTGCATGGATCACTAGAAAAACACATGGTAACAACTGAACTTAATGTTAACAGGCTGACAGCAACATTATTTAGCAACTTTGGAGCAAGATTAAAACAAGATAAGGAAGGCTATAATTGCAACCATGGGCATGGATGGATAGAGCATAACATGTAGAAAAAAACACCCTTAGTGAACATCTCCAGATTATGCATAGAATGATTTGTAGAAGCAGGTTTACATAGCATCACAAAATAACAGATTCAGCCTAGCAAAACAGCAACAGCAAGTACACTACTTCACGAGCTCGATTCACTCACCACAAGTCATTACATGACAAGATAAGCATAGCATCAGCAAGAAGACATCTTTATGAAACAAACCAAGGTAAGAACAAGGTCATAGCATGCAAGGATCAACTACAACAACCTTGGCAAAATTGAATAACATGTAAACAATCTGCCTGGAAACATTTTGTAGCCAAAGTAGAGCACGAAAATGGCATGCTAGACTACTCCATAATCGCAAACAGGGGCATGAATGGATAGAGCATAACCATATGTTCAAAACACCCTTACTGAAGTATCTAAAAATATGCATGGATCTCTCTGTATCAACATGTTTACATGGCATCAAAATAACAGCAGAACAGGGACTAAAATCAGCAACATCACGAAGCCTAGTTTACATGCTTGTGCTAGTCACCACATTGATCACAAAAATACATGGTAAGCACCTCTGTAAAGAATACATGTCATAGTTCAAATCACATGTAGAGCTCATGCCCATAAGATGCACACAATAAATATAGCAAAAATGACAAATGCACACATTCTGTTAAGAAACAGGAACTAACATTATGAAGCACTCTTGCAACGATGATTCAGGCATCAAGATGTGCTCAAATGAACATGACGCAATGGAATGAAATGAAGTACTTGTTCACACGAACAATTTGACATTACACACAAAACGGAGATACAAATGCGGAGATATGATGCGATGAACATGGTATGATAATGCAAAAATATCTCGGGACTTAGCAGAATTTCACCACCTCGAGGGGAGAAGTCAACGGTGGCGCGGTTCACGAGGATGGCAGGCTCGTCGGAGATGGATGCCGGAGAAGGCGGCGGCGGCGCCGGCGAGGCAGATCCGGCCGGATCCCACCGGATCCGGGCCGGAAGGGACCGGTGCGGGGCGGAGGAAGACGGCGAGGGGCGGATGAGCACGGGCGGCGCCGGCCGGGACGGCCAGGGGCGATGGAGCTCCGGCCAGGCGGCGGGG
>NC_057804.1:584364950-584372183 GCF_018294505.1 Triticum aestivum
CCCGCGGGCCAGATCTGGGCCCGGCGGGCCTGGCGCGGCAGGGACGGCGAGGAGGCCACGTGGCGCGATGCCAGTGGCTGCGGGGTGGCGGCGATTTCGTCCGGTGACAGCGGACGTGTCCGGGCGGCGGAGGAGATGTGTCCGGCGGCGCGAGGAGGAGAACGCTAGGGTTGTGGACTGCGGGATTTTCGGGGGAGGGCATATTTATAGATTCTGGGAGCTAGGAGAGTCCAAATGGAGCACGGTTTTCGCCCACACGATCGTGATCGAACGACCGAGAACATGGAGAGGAGTTAGATGGGTTTTGGGCCACTTTGGAGGGGTGTTGGGCTGAAAGACAAAAGAGGCTTTGCGGGCTACGCGGTTAACCGTTGGAGTATCAAACGACCGCCAAATGACACGAAAATTGACAGGCGGTCTACCGGTGGTATACCAAGGGCACTTGGTAAGACTCGGTCCATTCGGAGAACGTTTAACACCCGCTCACAACGAGAGACAAAAGGGGAACGCCGAAGGGCATAGGAGTGCCGGATTGCAAAATGGACAACGGGGAAAATGCTCGGATGCATGAGACGAACACGTATGAAAATGAAATGCACATGATGACATGATAAAATGAAACACGCAAGCAAATGACATGGCAACGACGGCGAATAACTGGCAGACACCTGGCGCATCGAATCCGGGGCGTTACAACACTCCTCCACTAACAAGAGATCTCGTCCCGAGATCTTAGGACCGAGACGGGGAAAAATGGATGAGGTGAAGCAAGAACTCAAGAGAAGAAGCAAAGAATCGAGAGCACTCGAGAAAAAGAGAGAAACGACGAGAATGGCGAGAATCGAAAGCTCACGAAATCAGATAGACTATGAAACCACTCCGGTTAGCATGAGATAAGAAACGAATAAGACTGAAAGGATTGAGGCAGCACTCTGGCTGAAACATGGAGGAATAGCACATGAGCTTCACAAGATGGGATGACACTTGACGAGATTAACAATGCAATGCCTCCGGAAGAATTGAAAGAATGGAATGAAAAGAACTTAGAAGGAAGGATTGACTGGAGTTGTTGAGAGAATCAACAACAAAAGAATAAGCTTGTCGTGGACTTATGGATAACATCTCAAAATTATGAGCTGATCGCCGACCACAAGTGGAAAAGATTAAATAGCTGAGGAGAACGAAGAAATGCAAAACTCCACTTCAAAAGGATATGGAGAATTAATTGCACTTTGAGATGCAAGGAAGATACTAGAACTTCTTGAACGGGAATCTTGATGAACTCTTGACGAATGAATTAAATCATGAAGAACCACCATGAAGAACTCCGTTGACAAAAAGATGATGAGATAGAATGAAAGATGAAAAGGATAAGATTAAAGCCTTGCGATGATTTAGATAGAGGTTCCGACGAAATGGCTGAGGAAATTGAACTCCGAAAAAGAAAAGATGGGAAACACTTGGAACTAGAATTTATTCATCAAGAACAAACTCCGAAGGAAGGGATTACTCACTTGGATGAAATAAGAATAAGATTTATTGTATGCTTATCCTTCATCTAATTAAATTGATGACCAACAATGGATTTTTGCATACTACTTATTCTTCTTGAAAAGAATTGAGAAGTGACATATCACAAACTTGAGAAGGTCTTCATGAACCACCGGTAGGATTTGGAAGAATGAATGAATTAATATGATAAACAAGGAAAAAAACAATCTGAAGGAACCACCGAAAGAATTCGAAAATGACTGATGGAAGAGAATGAATCACCGGGAAGAACTAGAAGAACAAAAATGCTTGAGGGGATTTAGATGCAAGAGAACAAAGAGATCATGAGCTGAATAAAGAACACTTGAATGAAGCACCGGGATAATTGGATAACGGTAGCTGAAATGATGGCCTTCGGTGAAAAGAAACATAATCAACTCCTGACAAACTCCGGATGGGTGAGAAAAGGGATATCTGACAAATGGAATAAATCGAGAGGATAACATGAAGCTAGAATCATGAAACTTCGAGAGGATGGACAAGAATTAGAGGAAAACTCTTCTTCGGTCTTAAAATGACGACGGGAAAACACCACCAAAATTACTGAGATACTCTGGGAGAATGAAACCGAAAAGGTTGAGCCAACAATAAAAAAGATTTGAAATCGATCTTGGAAAGGCATCTGACTGATGAAATTCATTCTTACGTCAAACTCCAAAAAGAATTTGAGAATAACTCCGGGGAAAATTAGAAGAGTCAGGTAAGATCCTGGAAAAAGACCTGTGGGTTAGGGCCCACTGAAGAGAAAACACCGTTGGAAAGGGATGTTGAAGAGGTAGATGATGCACCGGAATGATTGAAATATTTGACTAAGATAACAACCTCGAATTAATTGGAACACCGACGAATCTCCAGAGATGCCTAGAGCACTCCAGAAGGATGAACTGGCGAGAGGCGAACGAACAGGGAAAACACTTGAGCTACGGAAAAGAATATGATCAACCCGAAAAACTTGAATTGAATCCACCGGAAAGAAAAAGAGATGAAGAATATCGAACAAAATGAGAATTCACCGGTTGAAACAATTGACGAAAGACTGAAGAAGCTCCACATGAATGAAATTGATGCTCGAAAGACATTCAAACTCCGGGAATAAAAGGGGTGGGAGGGCGGGAAAAACAAAGGTAACTTGGAAGGGGAAACCGACGAATAACTTGAAGAGAAAACACCGGTTGAAGTCATTAAGGAAAGAAAGCAAAGACTTCGCACGAGTAGGATGGATACTCGATTACGGACTGCGGTTCTGAGAAGGAAAAGGGGTGGGTGGGTGGGGAAAGAAGACAATTGAGGGCAGAGAAACAACTTCATTGAGAGCGGACTGAGGATTGAACTCAATGATGAAGAGGCTCGAGTCGACTTGACGAGAAAAGCACTGGGTGAAAAGAGCTGAGGAACAACGATCAAAAAACCAACTGTGTGAACCTAAAGAAAAATTTGAAGAGGAACAGGAGTGATTCAAAACACCTACGTCAAGATTCCTCACCAGAGCGACGAAGGGGCAGAGGAGTAAAAAGAATTCCTACTCTCTGACATAACTAGACTCCGAAAATAGTTTTCTCTAGACTCAACATTGGCCAGACTACACGATCAATCAAGGGGGCTCCTAGGGTCGGTCGAGGCTCTGATACCAACTTGTCTCGCCCAATATGCGATACTATCCTAAAGAGACTTGAAGGTCCCACCAAGGATAGAACCGCATATTGAAATGCTTTTGCAAGGTGGATATCATTACATCAACATTACATAATAGATGGGGATACATACATAAGGCATACAATGCCACACGAATACAACATCATCTTACAAAAGAGCATCATCCGACTACGGACGAAACACAAACAGAAACTCAAACGACATCCACCCTGCTAGCCCAGGCTGCCGACCTGGAACCTATCCCCTGATCGAAGAAGAAGCAGAAGAAGAACTCCAAGACAAGCAGACATCGCTCTCGCATCAAGATCATCGCATAAACCTGTACCTGCAACTATTGTTGTAGTAATCTGTGAGCCACGAGGACTCAGCAATCCCATTACCATGGGTATCAAGACTAGCAAAGCTTAAAGGGAGAGGAAGGGGGGTAAAGTGGTGAGGTTGCAGCAGTGACTAAGCATATATGGTGGCTAACATACGCAAATAAGAGCGAGAAGAGAGCAAGCGGAACGGTTGTGAGGCTAGCTATGATCAAGAAGTGATCCTAAACTCCTACTTACGTCAATCATAACTCAAAACCGTGTTCACTTCCCGGACTCCGCCGAAAAGAGACCATCATGGCTACACACGCGGTTGATGCGTTTGAATTTTGATCTGGTGTCATGTTATCTACAACCGGACATTAACAAATTCCCATCTGCCTATAACCGCAGGCATGGCTTTCGAAAGATTATACCCTGTAGGGGTGTCCCAACTTAGCCCATGATAAGCTCTCGCGATCAACGAAGGATATACCTTCTCCCAGGAAGACCCGATCAGACTCGGAATCCCGGTTTACAAGACATTTCGAAAATGGTAAAACAAGATCAGCAAAGCCGCCCGATGCGCCAACAATCCCGATAGGAGCTTCACATATCTCGTTCTCAGGGCAACACCGGATGAGACATCCTATGAGTAAAACCAGACCTCGAGTTTCCCCGAGGGGGCCCTGCAGTCTACTCGGTTCGGACCAACACTTAGACAAGCACTGGCCCGAGGGGGGCTAAAAGAAAGATGACCCTCGAGAGAGCGACTCCCAAGGGAAAAGTAGGTGGTGGTGAGGCAAATAGTAAAACCAAGGTTGGGCCTTGCTGAAAGAGTTTTATTAGTGAACTGTCAAGGGGGTCCCATAAATCACCCAACCGCGTAAGGAACGCAAAATCCGGGAACATAACACCGGTATGACAGAAACTAGGGCGGCAAGAGTGGAACAAAGCACCAGGCATAAGGCTGAGTCTTCCACCCTTTACCAAGTATATAGATGCATTAATAATATAAGAGATATTGTGATATCCCAACATAATCCTGTCCACCATGGAGCAATCTTCAACTTCACCTGCAACTAGCAACGCTATAAGAGGGCTGAGCAAAGCGGTAACATAGCCAAGCAATGGTTTGCTAGGAAGGGTGTCAAAGGTTAGAGGTTCATGGCAATTTGGGAGGCTTGAAGAGCAAAAGATAGGTAACGCAGCATAGCGATAGAACGAAGCAACTAGCATAGCAATGATAGTAGTGAGATCCAGGGTAGCGGTCATCTTGCCTGAAATCCCGCTAGGAAGAAGAACGAGTCCATGAAGAAGATGAACCAAGCGTAGCCGAACGAATCCTCACGATCGCAACAAAACGGGAACTATCGAGAAGAAGCACACAACAAGGTAAACACACCACACATGAACATGACATGATGCACAACAAGCATGATGCATGACAAGGCTACATGAAGCTACTCATGGCAAGAGATGATGCAAACAAGAGCAACACATCAAGGCAAGTTTAAATGAGGCCGGGAACAACATATAACAATTCCGGTAAGTCCTCATATGCAAATTTCGAAGTTGGTCCAGATCTGAATAAACCTTATGTTCAAGTTGTTAAACAGCAAGTTAAGATGCACAAAGATGATCTACACGAGATTCTAGTCAAGTTAAATATAAAGTTCATTTAGTTCGGGGCTACGGCCTATAAGATATGAGCAAGACAAGTTAAACATGGCATTGATACAAAATGCATTCAAACATCAAGCAAACACACCAAAACAAGGATGCAACATGATAATATGAAGCTACATGCAAATCTAAGCAAGTTTCATATAGAGAACACTCAAAACGGAGCAACGGTTCGACACACACACATGAAACAAGTTATAGCAACAATCTGTCCAAAACAGCAACTAGGCATCTTGCAAGCATCAAAACAACATGCTACAGGACCTCAACAAGAAAACAAAAGGCATGGACATGATGTACAGGTAAAGCATAACAAAACATAAACACTGAGCTATCTCCAGAAATCACTAGAACATGCTCAAACACACATGGCAAGATTGCAAACAATAACAGTTCAGACTTTGCAAAAAATAACATCAGGCTGCAATGTTTAGAGATATCAAACAACATGTTACAGGAACTTATAATGGCAAACAAAGGCATGGCATGAACCTAATAATTGCAGAGAACAAGAGTCCCTTACTGCCCATGAGCCAAAAAGGATCAGAAGATATGATGGCACCCATGTAAACATAGCAAGTTATAATACAAATTCATACATGGCAGGAACAACAATAAGTAGGCATGTTGGTGAGCTTGTACCACTCACCACAGAGCAATAAATGTCATGGCAAGGCAACCAACAGTAAGAAGGCATGTTTATGAAGCTAAGCATGGCAAGAGCAAGTTCATAGGGTGCATGGATCACTAGAAAAACACATGGCAACAACTGAACTTAATGTTAACAGGCTGACAGCAACATTATTTAGCAACTTTGGAGCAAGATTAAAACAAGATAAGGCAGGCTATAATTGCAACCATGGGCATGGATGGATAGAGCATAACATGTAGAAAAAACACCCTTAGTGAACATCTCCAGATTATGCATAGAATGATTTGTAGAAGCAGGTTTACATAGCATCACGAAATAACAGATTCAGCCTAGCAAAATAGCAACAGCAAGTACACTACTTCACGAGCTCGATTCACTCACCACAAGTCATTACAGGACAAGATAAGCATAGCATCAGCAAGAAGACATGTTTATGAAACAAACCAAGGAAAGAACAAGTTCATAGCATGCAAGGATCAACTACAACAACCTTGGCAAAATTGAATAACATGTAAACAATCTGCCAGGAAACATTTTGTAGCAAAAGTAGAGCACGAAAATGGCATGCTAGACTACTCCATAATTGCAAACAGGGGCATGAATGGATAGAGCACAACCATATGTTCAAAACACCCTTACTGAATTATCTAAAAATATGCGTGGATCTCTCTGTAGCAACATGTTTACATGGCATCAAAATAACAGCAGAACAGGGACTAAAATCAGCAACATCACGAAGCCTAGTTTACATGCTTGTGCTAGTCACCACATTGATCACAAAAATACATGGTAAGCACCTCTATAAAGAATACATGGCATAGTTCAAATCACATGTAGAGCTCATGCCCATAAGATGCACACAATAAATATAGCAAAAATGACAAATGCACACATTCTGTTAAGAAACAGGAACTAACATTATGAAGCACTCTTGCAACGATGATTCAGGCATCAAGATGTGCTCAAATGAACATGACGCAATGGAATGAAATGAAGTACTTGTTGATGCGAACAATTTGACATATTACACGCACAAAACGGAGCTATAGATGCGGAGATATGATGCGATGAACATGGCATGATAATGCAAAAATATCTCGGGACTTGGCAGAATTTCACCACCTCGAGGGGAGAAGTCAATGGTGGCGCGGTTCACGAGGATGGTCGGCTCGTCGGAGATGGATGCCGGAGAAGAAGTTGGCGGCGTCGGCGAGGCAGATCCGGACGGATCACACCGGATTCGGGCCGGAGGGGACCAGTGCGGGGCGGAGGAAGACGGCGAGGGGCGAATGAGCACGGGCGGCACCGGCCGGGACGGCCAGAGGTGATGGAGCTCCGTCCAGGCAGCGAGGAAGGCGCGGGGGCGCCGCGGCGGCGGCCGGGGATGGCCGGGGC